>NW_024735550.1:0-12669 GCF_018991925.1 Homarus americanus | reverse complement strand
CACCAATAACCACCAACACACAGCACCAATAACCACCCACACACAGCACCAATAACCACCAACACACAGCACCAATAACCACCAACACAGCACCAATAACCACCAACACACAGCACCAATAACCACCCACACACAGCACCAATAACCACCAATTCACAACACCAATAACCACCAACGCACAGCATCAATAACCACCAACAAACACCAATAACCACCAACGCACAGCATCAATAACCACCAACACACACCACCAATAACCACCAACACACAACACCAATAACCACCAACACACAGCACCAATAACCCGCAACCACCAATAACCACCACACAGCACCAATAACCACCCAACACACACAATAACCCACCAACACACAGCACCAATAACCACCAACACACCAACCCTCAACACACAGCACCAATAACCACCAACACACAGCACCAATAACCACAGCACCAATAACCACCAACACACAGCACCAATAACCCACACACACAGCACCAATAACCACCAACACACAGCACCAATAACCACCAACACAGCACCAATAACCACCAACACACAGCACCAATAACCACCACACACAGCACACACACCACCAACCACACAGCACACAATAACCACCAACACACAGCACCAACTACCAACACACAGCACCAATAACCACCACCCACACACAGCACCAATAACCACCAACACACAGCACCAACCAACCACCACACACAGCACCAATAACCACCAACACACAGCACCAATAACCACCCACACACAACACCAATAACCACTAACACACAGCACCAATAACCACCAACACACACCACCAATAACCACCAACACACAGCACCAATAACCACCCACACAGCACCAATAACCACCAACACACAGCACCAATAACCACCAACACACAGCACCAATAACCACCCACACACAGCACCAATAACCACCAACACACAACACCAATAACCACCAACACACAACACCAATAACCACCAACACACAGCACCAATAACCACTAACACACAGCACCAATAACCACCAACACACAGCATCGATAACCACCAACACAGCATCAATAACCACCAACACACAGCACCAATAACCACCAACACAGCACCAATAACCAGCCACACACAGTACCAATAACCACCAACACACAGCACCAATAACCACCAACACACAGTACCAATAACCACACACACAGCAATTCAATAACCACACAAAGACAAAACCAATAACCACCAACACACAACACCAATAACCACCAACACACAGCACCAATAACCACCAACACACAACAATCAATAACCACCAACACACAACACCAATAACCACTCAACACCCAGCACCAATGACATCATCATCACCAACACATCACTAACATCATCACTACAACACATCAATAACATCATCACTACAACACAACACCAACATCACCACAACACATCACTAACATCATCAATACAACACACTATAACATCATCACTACAACACATCGATAACATCATCACTACAACACATCACCAACATCATCACTACAACACAGCACCAATGACATCATCATCATCACTACAACACATCACTAACATCATCACTACAACACCAACATCATCACTACAACACATCACCAACATCATCACTACAACACATCAATAACATCATCACCACAACACAAACACTAACATCACTACAACATCACTAACATCATCACTACAACACATCGATAACATCATCACCACAACACATCACCAACATCATCACTACAACACACAGCACCCCAATGACATCATCATCACCACAACACATCACCAACATCATCACCACAACACATCAATAACATCATCATTACAACACAACACTAACATCAATACAAACACATCACTAACATCATCAATACAACACATCACTAACATCATCACTACAACATCACTAACATCATCACTACAACACATCACTAACATCATCACTACAACACAACACTAACATCACTACAACACATCACTAACATCATCACTACAACACATCGATAACATCATCACTACAACGCAACACTAACATCACTACAACACATCACTAACATCACTGCAACACATCACTAACATCATCACTACAACACATCGATAACATCATCACTACAACACATCACTAACATCATCACTACAACACATCAATAACATCATCACTACAACACAACACTAACATCACTACAACACATCACTAACATCATCACTACAACACATCGATAACATCATCACTACAACACATCGATAACATCATCACTACAACACATCACTAACATCATCACTACATCACACAGTTTTCATTTTTTGCTAGGTAAATTTTGACTTGAAATCTTATGAAAATTCAGTATTCCCACCCTTTTACCAACACCACTAAATAGCTTATTTAAAGTAAAGTAAATGTATCAGGTTAATTTATTAGGATGAAAATGATCCAGAATAGTGAAACGAATGATCTTGACACATTTATTAAATTTAATATTCCTTTAGAAAACAAAATCATCAAATACAAAAACGGTTTTACCTACGACCGGTGTTGCTGCACCATAGAGAACATGTCTTTCTTTTGTTTCTACTCATCACCTCCCTGCTGACCACCTGAGCTCGGATAGCCTTCCCTCCTCTCCTGGCTGTACACGTGACTGCTGGCCCGCTCACTTGCTGTACACAACGCTCTATACTCTGTGCGAGGGCCAGGCAGGGACATGGGTTGTCCAGGAAAGCTCTGACTTGAACATTGGTGAGGCTGCAGGGAGGGGGCTCACTGCCAGCCTGGATGTTATCCAGATCTATGAGATCAGTGAGGGTCTTGGCACTAGATTGACTTCAGGAGTCTTCCTGACCCTGAAGGAATCGTCACCAACTGATTCGTCATGCCCAGATCCTCATAAGTCTCATATCCAAGATCTTTTGACTGCCACTCTTCTCTCCTCCTCATCCTTACTGCAGAGCATTGTCTGCAGAACTGCCTCAGGATGAGCATACCAGGAAGATCTCCTCACAGTCTGCTCCACAATCTGAACAACCTTCCTTGGCTGACTCCTCAGGAGCTCAAGCTGGAAGAGAACATGCCTCGGACCTTCGGAGAACGATGACTTGACCTTGGTGTTGAACCAATTTGGCAAGTAGACACTCACGATGAATTGGACAATAAGTCTCAGGTTGTGAAGCTGGTTCCCTTTCAGTTTATGATGAGCGACCCAAATTCTGCAGAACCTGAGAGCTGTTGTGAGCCACCTAGAATGTGAGACTGGACCTATCTGCAGGTAAGCAAGTCTATCAGGCATGACCCCAGTTTTGATGGCACTGCAAATCATGTAACCATAGTACTGGTCAGTACTCAGGTCGTCAATGACAGTATGTGCAAGCTCAACGAGTGGAGGGCCAACTGTGATTTTTTCAAAGCTCGGATTTATTTCTAACTCAGTGGCAGAGTCCAGCATCTTGCTAAGAGGACCAAATCATCTGTTGTTTGAAAGAGTCTTGCCATCCAGCTCCTGACTAGATGTCTGAGTGGCAAACTTGCTGCGGAAAATGCCAACAATCCAGACTGAAGCTTCCTCCCAAACTTCCGCTTGGCCCATCAAAGGACCCCCCCTTGCCACCCTGTGTTCGTGCTGGTGCTGTCCCCTCCAATGGCCTGCAGGGTCTGGTCTACGTTCCTCTCTCTGAGCCAGTTCACAATGTTATCTGCCACTATCTCAGCTGGTTTCTTGATGTCATCTTTCTCTGGAGTGAAATGCCACAAATACTTCCCTCCTGGTTCACTGCAGCAGGAGTAGTGTTCCTCCTTCACCATGGCAGGGAACAACTTGTCAGAATCTCCAACTTTCATGAACACTTTAGTGTCATCCCTTCTCCAATCAAAGAACAAACAATTGATTCCATTTTCTCTTATCCCTTTATCAAACTCCTCTTCTAGGTTACTGACAAGTTTCTCCTGAGCTCTCCTTACTTTGTTATGATCTATCACCAGGTGAACATCATCAGGTGTTATCAAACCACCGTCAACCCAGGCAGCTGTTGCTATCTCTGCAGTTTCTCTGAGACCAGTGTGGTGTCCCATGCTGGCCAGAGCTATGCTCGGGATATCTTTCCTATTTCGAATCTTATGCCTGGAAGGTTTGGGATCATTATTTTCTGGGTTAAGGACAGTCACCATTCTCCTGGTCAGCACTCGGATCAGCCATGGGGAAGTCATTAAACTCTGAATCAGCTTGATTCCAATCATCGGCCTTTTTTACCTCACCCTGGGCCTTCTCAAGTCTCTTTTCCTCGGCAACTCTTCTCCTCTTCTGTCTCTCTGTGGCAGCCTCCTGTCTCTTGGACTCCGGAATATCTTGGCTAGAAATCATGAGAGCCCCTATAATGCCAGTCTTTCTCTCTCTGTGCTTTGACAAATGCCCATTCACAGGAATCTTCAAAGTTCACGCTTGCAAACACAGGAGATGTAAATTCGGACTTACAGTCACGATCGCATCCAAACCCAGGACAGAGAACAATTAAGCAATTTGCAAGTTAATTATGTCAAATAACTGGTCCAGTTGTTAGCAAAGCTGTTCTTAACTGCAAGTTTTCCTCTCCCAAGAGAGATATCTCATTTTTTCCCAACTGGCCAGGCAGCCCCACTAATCTTCTTCTGACTTGTTATGACTGGAGGCTTGAACTGATGTTAATATGAGTGTACTGTGCCAAGACAGCTTTGGTCATATCACTGGCAATGCCCTTTTGTTTGTGTAAGTTCTTTTGGTTCTTTTTCACTGATTTGCCTGATTAAACACCGCCCCAAAGCATCTCTCAATGTAGCAACTCCCACTGTGGTTTCCTGGCAACTCCAAGATAGTGACTGAGATGGTTGGATTTTTGGTTCCTCGTCCTGACACAAGCAGCCATCGCAAATATTATCAACTTATAAATGCATCAGAATCTGAAACAGAAAAAATATTGTTAGTTGGGTTGTTAAAGAATGAAGTCAGAAAGCAATGTTCACTATTTAATTGTAATGCACTAATGCAGCTGTACGTTAGATTTTCGATAAATTTCACGCTAAAATTTACCTAGCAAAAGGTTGCAAAATATTGTAACTGAAATTATTTTCTGTTTATATACACTAAAATCTACCAAAAAAGTGATGGGCCATTAGTTTTAGCTGATCTTCCCTCCTATGACACACCCTACTGTACAGTAATTTAAGACATCACCCAGGAAACCTTTGAATAAAATGGCAAAGACGCAACCTGAACAACGATTCAACGGCAAGAAGGAATTCCTTAAATTCCTTGAAGAAAAAGTAATTTTCACCGGTATTTCGACACAATTGATCTTACGGGAAGATTTAGTCCGCGAGTATAAGAAGTACTGTGATGGCCAAGGCATCTCCCCGGCTTCAGTTGTTAATATTGGACGGTTAATGTCCAAGTTAGGTGCGAAATGCAATGTGCGCGTGGGGGGCTCTCACGGCGTCGGCCAGAAGTACGCCTTCCCAGGCGTCGTCTTTCAGCCTTGTGTGGAAGTCCTTGCCTCGTGCTCGTAGCCAGCTGTAAAAAGCAAGTCGGTGGATATTCCCTCAAACCAAAATACTTCTGTCAACAGAAAACGCAAATCAGACATGGAAAACGTCAAGCAGCCAAAACGAGTTAAAACGTCAGCTGAAAAAAAGGAAGACTTTTCGTCATTTTTCGAGAAGTTTCTCTCTCCTTCATCCGACAGTAACGACATAGTAGGTCGACACGACCTATTTCAAGAATATAACACGTACTGTCAACAAAATGGGCTTCAGGAGATACACAAGTTCCATATCGGACGTTTAATGGCCACCCGAGGTCTGGAGTTCACCACGAGGGAAGGACCAGAAAATAAGCGACTGTATTATTATAAATGCTTAAAATGGACTGACAGTGGAATGTGTAAAGATATTCCTAAACCACCAAGACCTTGCAAAACACTCCACCACCATGTGAAACTCGACCAGATCTCACCTGTCCTAATCGAGGTCGAACCCGACCTGTTCGAGGTCGAACCCGACCTGATGGAGGTCGAACCCGACCCAGGACTCATACAGCCTGTCTCAATTCATAGCGACCTGGCCGTGATCTCACCGACCAAACACACCAACGATCTCGATCTCTTGAACGTGGCTGTGATCTCACCCGACCACACACCCAACAATGGACCAAATCTCACCTACCCAACCTAATGTGGCTAATCACCTGATGTCAAGGATCCACCCACCAACACACACACAACGTTTTCGAAGGTCGAACCCGACGTGGCCGAACCGACCAACACACCAACGTTTTGATCTCACCCGACCAACACACACCCAACGTGGCCAAGGTCGAACCCGACCAAAATACACCTAACGTGGCCAAGGTCACACCAGAAGAAACACCCCAAAAAGTTGACCTCAATCTGGACGAAATCTTAAGCCAAATGTGGGAGGAATATGATTGCCTGGGTCTCTGATTCTCCTTAATAAAAATTTTCATTTATTATTAAATACTTTAACTTTCCTTATAAACATGACAATTGTCAGTCATTTTTTTCTTTTTCAGCTTAACCCACAAGTACATAATTTATAATAAAAACTGTTGCCCAGACAATGAGTCAAAACTATATACATTATACAATATTGTTTCTCTTACCGTTGACAACACAACATACTTGATCTCTTTTATTTCTTTATGGTTCTTTATTATGATTATTGCAGTGTTATTATTATTATTATTATTATTATTATTATTATTATTATTATTATTATTATTATTATTATTATTATTATTATTATTATTATTGCAGTTTTATTATTTTTATTTTTGTATATTTTATTAAAAATTGTACTTATCTGAATTATTATTATTATTATCATTATCATTACATTTTCGCCCCCGGGCCCCGATGTGGGTCAGTGACCTGTGCCCGGGTGGGCTAATCCCTGTTAAAAAACAAAGCAAAACACTGTTCCAGTGTGTCCCACATACCATGACACCATATAAATAGACTATATATATTGTTAGGATAGTTGAAAATGCATCAAATTGCAACAAAATGTTTATTGTTCTATGGAAATTCAAATTACTGTAGTTATTCATTGGTACTCTTAAGAAGAAGCCCTCCAGAACCCCTTTCCAGGTGTGTTGGGGTTACTTCTGAGAACCATATAGTGTTGCCAGTATACCACATGACCTAACAGTGTTGCCAACACTCACCATAGAGTAAAACCATTTGTCATTATTTGTTATTACCATCAACCACCACCCAAACAGTGTCACCATTGAGTTCATTAACCAGGAGCGTTCTGTACATGACAAATGGGGCCCCAAGCCCTTTTAAGCCCCAACCTAACCAACCTGAGGCACCGACTGTATACAGAGATAGTGAAGAAAATAGATTAAGCGAGATAGTAGTGACTAGTAACGACGTTAGTAAGCAAATAGACAAGCTAAAGCCTAATAAGTCACCAGGTCCCGATGAGATATTTGCCAGAGTATTAAAGGAATGTAAGGAAGAGCTTAGTATGCCCTTAGCAAATTCGTTTAACATGGCCTTAAAAACAGGTGTAGTACCAGAATCCTGGTACTTAACGTCAATTGTAGGCAAAGTACTGGAAGCAATAATTTCAAACTCTATTCGAAATCGCCTGGAGAAGTACAAGTTGATCAATGATTCCCAACCTGGCTTCACAAGCGGGCGTTCATGTCTAAGTAATCTATTAACATTCTTTTCAGCTGTTTTCGTATCAGTGGACGAGGGGCACGACTATTATGTGGTATATCTTGACTTTAGTAAAGCCTTCGACAGAGTCCCCAATGAAAGACTAAAATGAAAAGTGGAGGCTCACGGCATTGGAGGAGATATTCTAAAATGGATTAGTGCGTGATAACGACAGGAAACAACGAGTGAGCATTAACGGCACTAAATCCGATTGGTGTAACGTCACCAGTGGAGTACCCTAAGGCTCAGTACTTGGACCATTATTACTTATTATATACATAAACGACATAGATATCGGCATAGACAGAAACATAAGTAAATTTGCTGATGACACTTAAATAGGGCGTGTAATTAAATCTGACGAGGACTCCGCAAAACACAGGAAGATCTAAAAAAAAAAAATGAATGGTCTGAAAAATGGCAGATGAAATTGAATGTGGACAAATGTAAAGTACTTTGTTGAGGAGATGTAAACAGAGAAACCAGATATCAGATGAACAACTATGTTATAGAGAAATCCGAATGTGAGAAAGATTTAGGAGTAATGATAAGTAGTAATCTTAAGTCAAGTAAACAATGTGTATTTGCTCGAAACAAAGGTTATAAAGTACTGGGGTTCATACAAAGGAGTGTTAGTTACAAGACTAGAGAAGTTATCCTAAAGCTATTTCTTGCGGTTGGAAGACCTCACTTGGATTACGCAGTTCAATTCTGGTCACGGTATTAAAGAATGGATATAGAATCCCTAGAAAGAATTCAGAGGGGAATGACAAGACATCCCGGGCGTTGGGAACTTTGAGTACAGAAACAGGTTAAAGCATTTTAATTTGCACTCCCTCGAGAGACGTAGACAAATTTAGATTTAGGCGCTAAATGGGTAAACATTGGTTTGGAAAAAGAGTAGTGGATGAGTGGAACAAGTACCAAACATCATCATTAATTCGAATACGCTGGGTAACTTCAAACATAGGTAAGGTGGATATATGAGCAATAGGGGTTGGGTGTAAATGGGACTGCCCAGTATGGGCCACTAGGCCATCTGCAGTTTCCTCCATTCTTAGGTTCTTATGTTAGAATTGGTGACCTATAAAAACTGGGCCCAGATAATAGTGTTTAGTTAGCTTCAGTTCTTACGGTTAGGTAAGCTTAGGTTAACTTAGGTTAGGTTCCGCTAAGTTAGGTTAAACTTTATATCCCTTCTACACACCTTCAGCAGAACAGTACTTATGCATACTCGGCCACAGTTTGTATCAGCTTACTCCCAACAGTACTTAATTTATCACCGCTACTCATGCAACGTCGCGTCCAGTGCTTCAGTTGACCGCGTCTCTTGGTAACTATCGTCGGGGGTTCAAACGTTGCGTAGACAGAGAGGATTGTCTTAGTGTTTTTCGAGCATTTACGTTTACATGAGGTGTAAGGCAGTTATATTTACCGTACTGTGATAGTTACGGGGATTCACTCAACCTGCAAATCGTAAGACTTTTTTTGTTTCCGAGTAATAATACAGCGAACTACCCCCCCCCCCTCCCCCCCAAGTCCAGTTTACCTGCAGTTCAGTGGATTATAATCTTCTTTCTCTGTATTATATAAAAAAATATATAAATTATAAGCCAGTGCACCGGGTTTGGTAAGGTTAAAGTTGAGGTATGTTCCGGGTCGGGTTGTGGATGGCAGGGAAAGTCCCCCCGGAGTGACACAGGTCGTTGCTCCCTCAGGTATCTCTCATCTCTAATACTACTAATTGTTTGTATTACCTTCATTATGGTATTGTGTGTTTATTGTTGTTGATCCATGGATGATGCAACGATGGTTTTTGGCACAGCTGTGTGTTATGAAGTGAGAAAGGTAAACCAGTGATATATGTGGTTTAGTTGTGGAAGGGGAGCACCGTAGGAAGAAGGTAAACCAGTGATATATGTGGTTTAGTTGTGGAAGGGGAGCACCGTAGGAAGAAGGTAAACCAGTGATATATGTGGTTTAGTTGTGGAAGTGGAGCACCGTAGGAAGAAGGTAAACCAGTGATATATGTGGTTTAGTTGTGGAAGGGGAGCACCGTAGGAAGAAGGTAAACCAGTGATATATGTGGTTTAGTTGTGGAAGTGGAGCACCGTAGGAAGAAGGTAAACCAGTGATATATGTGGTTTAGTTGTGGAAGGGGAGCACCGTAGGAAGACACCTCATTTAAAGCAGGAAGTTTGAATGACAGAAAGAAAGGAGAATGTGTGTGTGTGTGTGTGTGTGTGTGTGTGTGTGTGTGTGTGTGTGTGTGTGTGGATAACAAAATTGAGAGCATTACATTATATTACTTCACGTAGATGATGGTAGACCTATATAACTCTTACTGCGGTCAACCTAACTGCTGAAACCGCGAAAGCAACAACAGCACTAGGCAGTATTATCACGAAAAATGGGATTGTAGAGGGGAATCCTACACAGACCAATGACCTCTCTCACTCCCCAGTCGTGTTGACCATTGAGTAAATTAGAAAGGTTAAAGAGACAGCTTCCATCATTTTCTCCATGGAAAAAACATGAAACTGTAATGACGAGAGAGAGACTGAGAGAGGGGAGGTGGAAACCGTAGAGATCTCGTTCAGTTTTCGTCAGCTGATAAGTCACGTGTACGCTGTACGGTGTTGTCAACTTAACTGCCAGCAGTTTTTGGGCTAGCCTGTAGTGCCATGTACTGCTTTTCCTTGTTCTTCAGCCACGCGCATTATTATATTTTTTTTGTATTTAGTGCTTTTAGCCATAAATGAAATGTTGAAAATATACCATTTTTCTTATGGCTTTTTTACACTGTAGCATTTGTTTTTCTTGTCCTGCATTTAAGGCATTTTAGCAATTTTCAACCATAATCTAGCCACTTTCCCTATATTAATTACGTGTGTCGACAACTGTGACGGTGACCGGTGGTTGGCCAGTCTTTAACCTGCAGTGACAGTGTTTGATCTTAGTCTTTGTTGTGGGTTTGTCGCTTGTTGCCACAGTTAGTGCTTACGATTTGTTGTACTTTTCCAGAGCATAAAACGGTCACGGCTGCATCGAGGTTACATAGCGCCAAAGTGTGTGCCAGGCGGGGGGCGCAGGATGTCTTCTGGAACGTCCTCTTTTGTTAATGTTCACATATGGCAACCCTAGTGTTAGACCAAAGAATCTTGGGCATTTCAGTATCCACCAAAATGATTATTCACCATTCAAGACTGACAGCAACGAACAGAGATATCAATGGCTTTAGAGGATGAACAGCATGGTGCTCCAGACTTATGAGGAGAACTAACCTATGTATGAGGGCTACAACAAGAATAGAACAAAAAATGTCTGCTGAATACTAAGATAATAACATTGAGTTTCACAGGTATGTGATTAATGCCAGAAAATATATTAATTTTGAACTTTCACAGATAGCAAATATGGACGAAGTCCCTCTGACATTCGATGTGCCATCAAACAAGACGGTAGACTCTTAAGGTGCTAAATCTGTGACCGTTAAAACATGTGGCCACAAGACACACCACACAGTTGTTTTAGCATGCTGCGCTGATGGCACAAAATTGCCACCTTTTCTAATTTTTAAAAGAAAGACATTACCTAAAGAAAGAATACCCAATGGAGTTTATTTTCATGTCCATCCAAAAGTTTGGATGGATGAGGGAGGAATGAAATTGTGGATAGATAAAGTGTGGTCCTGGTGGGCTATTAAAGAAACCTGCCTCATTAGTTTGGGACCAGTTTCGGGCTCATAGGACTGAGCTTGTTAAGAGGAAAGTTGGACAACTGACGACTCGTTAAGCTGTAATTCCAGGAGGCCTAACCAGTTAGTTACAGGCTTCGGATTCTGAAGCGACACCGACAGGAAGAAGCGAGAGGCCTACTATTACACAAGTGTGTGTGGGTAAAAAGTCCATGGAATGCTGTAAAAGAAGAGGAGGTTGTGAAATCATTTAAAACATATGGCATTAGTAATGCCCTTGATGGTACTGAGGACGATTTATTGTTTGAAGAAAATATTGATGACCCAGATACTATTGTAGAGAATTCCAGTGATGAAGAGAGCACTGTACAGTAATATGGATGCCAGCAGTGAGAGTGAGTTTTCAGGCTTTGAGGATGTTGATTTACCTAGTTCTGAAGATGATGATTTTTTAGGTTTTGTAGATGATGATTAAATAAACCTTTGATACTTTTTTATTTTTTTGCTGCTGGCTATGTACTGTAGCCTATGATATTAACTGAAGTTCCAGTTTCTATTACAAGGCATTCAATTTTTTTCCTGTTGCTTGATGTGTACTAATATTCAACTAAATATTTGCTTTGTCTGCATGTACCAGTATTCAAAGATACCAATGTATTTCTTTTTAGCTTTGGTAAATTTAATTTATTTTCCTTTCAAGGTTAGTATAATGTTACTATAGTACAGTACTAGCAGAAACGCCGCCCGGCTCATTCACTAGGCCACGGTAGGACGCCACCCACCGGGAGGCTCCACATTGTCTCACTGTTCAGTCCCCAAAACTTCTTCTTCCATCAATAGTTCATTAACGGTGTATGTAAGTTCCACCGTGTTTTTCACTACAACGGTACAGCAAAGTATATTTTTTTAACATTAAACTATTATTTCATTGTCGAATCATCACTACATATAACACCACCCATCATCACTACATATAACACCATCCATCATCACTACATATAACAACATCCATCATCACTACATATAACAACATATATTATCACTACATATAACACAATCCATCATCACTACATATAACAACATCCATCATCACTACATATAACATCATCTATTATCACTACATATAACACCATCCATCATCACTACATATAATACCATCCATCATCACTACATATAACAACATCCATCATCACTACATATAACATCATCTATTATCACTACATATAACAACATCCATCATCACT
>NW_024735549.1:0-25763 GCF_018991925.1 Homarus americanus | reverse complement strand
GTTATACTTGATCAGGGGGCTTTGTTATACTCGATCAGGGGACTTAGTTATTCTCGATAAGGGGGCCTTTGTTATACTCGATCAGGGGAATTTGTTATACTCGACCAGGGGACTTTGTTATACTCGATCAGGAGCCTTTGTTATTCTCGATAAGGGGGACTTTGTTATACTCAATTAGGGGGCTTTGATATACTCGATCAGGGAACCCTGTTATACTCGATCAGGGGCCTTTGTTATACACGTTCAGGCGCTTTTGTTATATTCGATCAGGGGGCTTTGTTATACTCAATCAGGGGCCTTTGTTATAAACGTTCAGGGGACTTTGTTCTGCTTGATCAGGGGAATTTGTTATACTCGATCAGGGGACATGTTATTTTCGATGAGGGGACTTTTTTATACTCGATCATGGGACTTTGTTATACTCGATGAGGGGCCTTTGTTATACTCGATCAGGGGCTTTTGTTATACCCGATCAGGGGACTTTGTTATAATCGATCAGAGGACTTTGTTATACTCTATGAGGGGACTTTGTTATCCTCGATCAGGGAACTTTATTATACTCTGTGAGGGGACTTTGTTATACTGGATCAGGGGACTTTGTTTTACTCGATGAGGGGACTTTGTTATACTCGATCAGGGGAAATTGTTATACTCGATCAGGGGCCTTTGTTATACTCGATTAGGGGCCTTTGTTATACTCGATCAGGGGACTTTGTTATACTCGACCTGGGACTTTGTTATACTCGATTTGGAGCCTTTGTTATACTTGATCAGGGGGCTTTGTTATACTCGATCAGGGGACTTTGCTATATTTGATCAGGGGGGCTTTGTTATACTCGATCAGGGGACTTTGTTATTGTCGATAAGGGGGTCTTTGTTATACTCGATCAGGGGGCTTTGTTAGACTTGATCAGGTTGCTTTGTTATACTCGATCAGGGGACTTTGTTATTCAAGATAAGGGGGGCTTTGTTATACTCGATCAGGGGGCTTTGTTATACTCGATCAGGGAACTTTGTTATACTCGATCAGGGGCCTTTGATATACTCGTTCAGGCGTCTTTGTTATACTCGACCAGGGGACTTTGTTATACTCGATCAGGCGACTTTGTTATACTCGATCAGGGGACTTAGATTTTCTCGATAAGGGGGACTTTGTTTTAGTCGATGAGGGGGCTTTGTTATACTCGATCAGGGAAATTTTGTTATACTCGATCATGGGCCTTTGTTATACTCGATCAGGGTCTTTGTTATACTCGACCAGGGGACTTTGTTATACTCGATCAGGGGCCTTTGTTATACTTGATCAGGGGGCTTTGTTATACTCGTTCAGGCGCTTTTGTTATATTCGATCAGGGGGCTTTGTTTTACTCGATCAGGGGCCTTTCTTATAATCGTTCAGGGGACTATGTTATACTCGAACAGGGGACCTTGTTATATCTGATCAGGGGACTTTGTTATACTCGATCAGGGGACTTTGTTATATTCGATGAGGGACTTTGTTATTCTCGATCATGGGACTTTGTTAAACTCGTTGAGGGACCTTTGTTATACTCGATCAGGCGACTTTGTTATACAGATCAGGGGACTTTGTTATATTCGATCAGGGGGCTTTGTTATACTCGATCAGGGAACTTTGTTATACTCGATAAGGAGACTTTGTTATACTCGATCAGGGGACTTTGTTATACTCGATCAGGGGACTTTGTTATACTCGATTAGGGGACTTTGTTATACTCGATGAGGGGCCTTTGTTATACTCGATCAGAGGCGTTTCTTATACTCGATCAGGGGACTATGTTATACTCGATCAGGAGAATTTGTTATACTCGATCAGGGGACTTTGTTATACTCGATCAAGGACTTTGTTATCCTCGATCAGGGGACTTTGTTATACTCGATGAGCGGGCTTTGTTATACTCGATCAGGGGACATTGTTATAGACTTTTAGGGTCCTTTGTTATACTCGATTAGGGGCCTTTGTTATACTCGTTCAGGGAACTTTGTTATACTCGACCAGGGGACTTTGTTATACTCGATCTAGGGCCTTTGTTATACTTGATCAGGGGACTTTGTTATACTCGACCAGGGGACTTTGTTATACTCGAACAGGGGACTTTGTTATACCCGATCAGAGAATATGTTGTACTCGATCGTGGATCTTTATACTCGATCAGGGGACTTTGTTATACTCGATCAGGAGGATTTGTTATACTCGATCAGGGGACTTTGTTATACTCGATCAAGGACTTTGTTATCCTCGATCAGGGGACTTTGTTTTAATCGATGAGCGGGCTTTGTTATACTCGATCAGGGGGCATTGTTATAGACTTTTAGGGTCCTTTGTTATACTCGATCAGGGGCCTTTGTTATACTCGTTCAGGGGACTTTGTTATACTCGACCAGGGGACTTTGTTATACTCGATCTAGGGCCTTTGTTATACTTGATCAGGAGACTTTGTTATACTCGACCAGGGGAATTTGTTATACTCGATGAGGGGACTTTGTTATACTCGATGAGGGGACTTTGTTGTACTCGATCAGGGGACTTTGTTATACTCGATCAGGGGACTTTGTTATACTCGATCAGGAGAATTTGTTATACTCGATGAGGGGACTTTGTTATACTCGATCAAGGACTTTGTTATCCTCGATCAGGGGACTTTGTTATACTCGATGAGCGGGGTTTGTTATACTCGATCAGGGGACATTGTTATAGACTTTTAGGATCCTTTGTTATACTCGATCAGGGGCCTTTGTCAAACTCGTTCAGGGGACTTTGTTATACTCGACCAGAGGACTTTGTTATACGCGATGTAGGGGCTTTGTTATAGTTGATTCAGGGGACTTTGTTATACTCGATCAGGGGACTTTGTTATACTCGATCAGGGGTTTTTTTTATACTCGATCAGGGAACTTTGTTATACTCAATCAGGTTGCCTTTGTTATAATTGTTCAGGGGACTTTGTTATACTCGATCAGGGGCCTTTGTTAAACTCGATCAAGGGGCCTTTGTTATACTCGATCAGGGGACTTTGTTATACACGATCGGGGACTTTGTTATACTCGATCAGGGGGCTTTGTTATACTCGATCAGGGAACTTTGTTATACTCGATCAGGGGCCTTTCTTATACTCGATCAGGGGCCTTTCTTATACTCGATCAGGGGACTTTGTTATACTCGACCAGGGGAGTTTGTTATACTCGACCAGGGGACTTTGTTATACTCGATGAGGGGCCTTTGTTAAACGCGATGAGGGGCCTTTGTTATACTCGATCAGGGGACTTTGTTATACTCGATTCGGGGACTTTGTTATACTCGATCAGGGGGCTTTGTTATACTCGATCAGGGAACTTTGTTATACTCGATCAGGGGACTTTGTTATACTCGATCAGGGGAGTTTGTTATAATTCTACCAGGGGACTTTGTTATACTCGATGAGGGGCCTTTGTTAAACTCGATAAGGGGCCTTTGTTATACTCGATCAGGGAACTTTATTATACTCGATTAGGTGACTTTGTTACACTCGATCAGAGGACTTTGTTATACTCGATCAGGGGACTTTGTTATACTCGATAAGGGGGCTTTGTTATACTCGATTGGGGAACTTTGTCATTCTCGATCAGGGGACTTTGTTATACTCGATTAACTCGGGGGACTTTGTTATACTCGATCGGGGAACTTTGTCATTCTCGATCAGGGGACTTTGTTATACTCGATCAGGGGTCTTTGTTATACTCGATCAGGGGACTTTGTTATACTCGATGTTATACTCGATCAGGGGGGTTATACTCTTTGTTATATTCGATCAGGGGCCTTTGTTATACTTGATCAGGGGGCTTTGTTATACTCGATCAGGGGATTTTGATATTCTCGATAAGGGGGTCTTTGTTATACCCGATCAGAGGGCTTTGTTATACTTGATCAGAGGGCTTTGTTATACTCGATCAGGGGACTTTGTTATTCAAGATAAGGGGGGCTTTGTATACCCGATGAGGGGGCTTTGTTATACTCGATTAGGAAACTTTGTTATACTCGATCAGGGGACTTTGTTACACTCGATCAGGGGGCTTTGTTATACTCGATCAGGGAACTTTGTTATACTCGATCAGGGGCCTTTGTTATAATCGTTCATGGGACTTTGTTATACTCGATCAGGGGACTTTGTTATACTCGACCAGGGGATTCTGTTATACTCGACCAGGGGACTTTGTTATACTCGATCAGGGGCCTTTGTTAAATCGATGAGGGCCTTTGTTATACTCGATCAGGGGACTTTGTTATACTCGATCAGGGCTTTGTTATACTCGATAAAGGGGCTTTGATATACTCGATCAGGGAACTTTGTCATACTCGATCAGGGGAGTTTGTTATACTCGATCCGGGGACTTTTGTTATACTTTCGATCAGGGGACTTTGTTATACTCGATCAGGGGCCTTTGTTATACTCGATCAGGGGCCTTGTTATTCTCCGATTAGAGTTTTGTTAAACTCGATGAGAGACTTTGTTATACTCGATCTGGGGACCTTATTTATTCTCGATCGGGAGTTTATTATATTCGATCCAAGACTTTATTGCCCTCGATCAGGAGGCATTGTTATAGACTTTTAGGGTCCTTTGTTATACTCGATCAGG
Source organism: Homarus americanus (assembly GCF_018991925.1). Classification (NCBI taxonomy): domain Eukaryota; kingdom Metazoa; phylum Arthropoda; class Malacostraca; order Decapoda; family Nephropidae; genus Homarus; species Homarus americanus. The sequence continues at coordinate 21,129 of NW_024735549.1, read as the reverse complement.
GGCCTTTGTTATACTCGTTTAGGGGACTTTGTTATACTCGACCAGGGGACTTTGTTATACTCGATCTAGGGCCTTTGTTATACTTGATCAGAGGGCATTGTTATACTCGATCAGGGGACTTTGTTATTCAAGATAAGGGGGGCTTTTTTATACTCGATCAGGGGGCTTTGTTATACTCGATCAGGGAACTTTGTTATACTCGATCAGGGGACTTTGTTATACTCGACAAGGGGAGTTTGTTATAATCGACCAGGGGACTTTGTTATACTCGATGACGGGCCTTTTTTAAACTCGATGAGGGGCCTTTGTTATAATCGACCAGGGGACTTTGTTATACTCGATCAAGGGCCTTTGTTAAACTCGATGAGGGGCCTTTGTTATACTCGATCAGGCTACTTTGTTATACTCGATCAGGGGACTTTGTTATATTCGATCAGGGGGCTTTGTTTTACTCGATCAGGGAACTTTGTTATACTGGATCAGGGGACTTTGTTTTACTCGATGAGGGGGCTTTGTTATACTCGATCAAGGGACTTTGTTATATTCGATCTGGGGCCTTTGTTATACTCGATCAGCGGCCTTTGTTACACTCGATCAGGGGACTTTGTTATACTCGACCTGGGACTTTGTTATACTCGATTTGGAGCCTTTGTTATACTTGATCAGGGGGCTTTGTTATACTCGATCAGGGGACTTTGTTATACTCTACCAGGGGACTTTGTTATACTCGACCAGGGGCCTTTGTTATACCACTTGATCAGGGCTTTGTTATACTCGATCAGGGGACTTTGTTATTCTCGATAAGGGGGTCTTTGTTATACTCGATGAGGGGCCTTTGTTATACTCGATCAGGGGACTTTGTTATACTCTACCAGGGGACTTTGTTATACTCGATTAGGGGCCTTTGTTATACTTGATCAGAGGGCATTGTTATACTCGATCAGGGGACTTTGTTATTCAAGATAAGGGGGGCTTTTTTATACTCGATCAGGGGGCTTTGTTATACTCGATCAGGGAACTTTGTTATACTTGATCATTAGCCTTTGTTATACTCGTTCAGGCGTCTTTGTTATACTCGACCAGGGAACTTTGTTATACTCGATCAGAGACGCTGTTAAACTCGATCAGGAGACGCTGTTTTACTCGATCAGGGACTTTGTTACACTCGATCAGGGACTTTGTATTATAGTCGATTAAAGGGGCTTTGTTATACTCAATCAAGGGACTTTGTTATTCTCGATAAGGGGTCTTTGTTATACTCGATCAAGGGCCTTTGTTATACTCGATCAGGGGACTTTGTTATACTCGCCCAGGGGGCTTTGTTATACTCGATCAGGGGACTTTGTTATACTCGACCAAGGGACTTGTTATACTCGATTAGGCGGCTTTGTTATACTCGATCAGGGGACTTTATTATACTCGATGAGGGGCCTTTGTTATACTCGATCTGGGGCCTTTGTTATACTAGATCAGGAGACTTTGTTATACTCGATCAGGGGACTTTGTTATACTCGACCAGGGGACTTTGTTATACTCGATCTGGGGCCTTTGTTATACTTGATCAGGGGCCTTTGTTATAATCGTTAAGGGGACTTTGTTATAGTCGATCAGGGGTCTTTGCTATACTCGATCAGGGGACTTTGTTATACTCGATGAGGGGAGTTTGTTATAATTCTACCAGGGGGCTTTGTTTTACTCGAAAAAGGGGCCTTTGTTAAACTCGATTAGGGGCCTTTGTTATACTCGATCTGGGGACTTTGTTATACTCGATCAGGCGACTTTGTTATACTCGACCAGGGGGCTTTGTTCTACTCGATCAGGGGCCTTTGTTAAACTCGATGAGGGGCCTTTGTTATACTCGATCAAGGGACTTTGTTATACTCGGTCAGGGAACTTTGTTATACTCGATCAGGGGACTTTGTTATACTCGATCAGGTGACTTTCTTATACTCGATCTGGGGCCTTTGTTATACTTGATCAGGGGGCTTTGTTATACTCGATCAGGGAAATTTTGTTATACTCGATCATGGGTCTTTGTTATACTCGATCAGCAAACTTTGTTATACTCGATGAGGGAACTTTGTTATACTCGATGAGGGGGCTTTGTTATACTTGATCAGGGCGCCTTTGTTATAATCGTTCAGGGGACTTAGTTATACTCGATCAGGGAATTTGTTATACTCGACCAGGGGAGTTTGTTATACTCGACCAGGGGACTTTGTTATACTCGATGACGGGCCTTTGTTAAACTCGATGAGGGGCCTTTGTTATACTCGATGAGGGGCCATTGTTAAACTCGATGAGGGGCCTTTGTTATACTCGATCAGGCTACTTTGTTATACTCGATCAGGGGACTTTGATATATTCGATCAGGGGGCTTTGTTATACTCGATCAGGGAACTTTGTTATACTGGATCAGGGGACTTTGTTTTACTCGATGAGGGGGCTTTTTTATACTCGATCAAGGGACTTTGTTATATTCGATCAGGGGCCTTTGTTATACTCGATCAGCGGCCTTTGTTATACTCGATCAGGGGACTTTGTTATACTCGACCTGGGACTTTGTTATACTCGATTTGGAGCCTTTGTTATACTTGATCAGGGGGCTTTGTTATACTCGATCAGGGGACTTTGTTATGCTCAATTAGGGGGCTTTGTTATACTCGATCAGGGAACTTTGTTATACTCGTTCAGGCGCTTTTGTTATATTCGATTAGGGGGCTTTGTTTTACTCGATCAGGGGCCTTTGTTATAATCGTTCAGGGTACTATGTTATACTCGAACTGGGGACCTTGTTATACTCGATCAGGGGACTTTGTTATACTCGATCAGGGGATTTTGTTATATTCGATGAGGGACTTTGTTATTCTCGATCATGGGACTTTGTTATTCTCGATGAGGGGCCTTTGTTATACTCGATGAGGGGACTTTGTTCTACTCGATCAGGGGAATTTGTTATACTCGATCAGGGGACTTTGTTAGTTTCGATGAGGGGACTTTTTTATACTCGATCATAGGACTTTGTTATACTCGATGAGGGGCCTTTGTTATACTCCATCAGGGGCCTTTGTTATACCCGATCAGGGGACTTTGTTATAATCGATCAGAGGACTTTTTTATACTCTATGAGGGGGCTTTGTTATACTTGATCAGGCTACTTTGTTATACTCGATCAGGGGACTTTGTTATATTCGATGAGGGGGCTTTGTTATACTCGATCAGGGAACTTTGTTATACTGGATCAGGGGACTTTGTTTTACTCGATGAGGGGGCTTTGTTATACTCGATCAAGGGACTTTGTAATATTCGATTAGGGGCCTTTGTTATACTCGATCAGGGGCCTTTGTTATACTCGATCAGGGGACTTTGTTATACTCGACCTGGGACTTTGTTATACTCGATTTGGAGCCTTTGTTATACTTGATCAGGGGGCTTTGTTATACTCGATCATGGGACTTTGTTATTCTCGATAAGGGGGACTTTGTTATACTTGATGAGGGGGCTGTGTTATACACGATCAGGGAACTTTGTTATACTCGATCAGGGACCTTTGTTATACTCGATCAGGGGACTTTGTTATACTCGACCAGGGGACTTTGTTATACTAGATCAGGGGCCTTTGTTATACTTGATCATGGGGCTTTGTTATACTCGATCAGGGGACTTTGTTATTCTCGATAAGGGGGTCTTTGTTATACTCGATCAGGGGGCTTTGTTATACTTAATCAGGGGGCTTTGTTATACTCGATCAGGGGACTTTGTTATTCAAGATAAAGGGGGCTTTGTTATACTCGATCAGGGGGCTTTGTTATACTCGATCAGGGGCCTTTGTTAAACTCGATCAGGGGCCATTGTTATACTCGATCAGGGGACTTTTGTTACACTCGATGAGGGACTTTGTTACCTCGATCAGGGGATTTTTATTATACTTACTCGATAAGGGGGCTTTGTTATACTCGATCAGAACTTTGTTATACTCGATCAGGGGCCTTTTTATAATCGTTCAGGGACTTTGTTATACTCGATTAGGGACTTTGTTATACTCGATCAGGGGGTTTGTTATACTCGATCAGGAACTTTGTTATACTCGATCAGGTTGCCTTTGTTATAATTGTTCAGGGGACTTTGTTACTTACTCGATCAGGGGCCTTTGTTAAACTCGATTAGGGGACATTGTTATACTCGATTAGGGGACTTTGTTGAACTCGATGAGGGGACTTTGTTACACTCGATGAGGTGACTTTGTTATACTCGATAAGGGGGCTTTGTTATACTCGATCAGGGAACTTTGTTATACTCGATCAGGGGCCTTTGTTATAATCGTTCAGGGGACTTTGTTATACTCGATTAGGGGACTTTGTTATACTCGATCAGGGGCCTTTGTTAACCTCGATGAGGGGCCTTTGTTATACTCGATCAGGGGACTTTGTTATACTCGATCAGGGGACTTTGTTATACTCGATCTGGGGCCTTTGTTATACTTGATCAGGGGGCTTTGTTATACTCGATCAGGGGACTTAGTTTTTCTCGATAAGGGGGACTTTGTTATACTCGTTGAGGGGGCTTTATTATACTCGATCAGGGAAATTTTGTTATACTCGATCATGGGCCTTTGTTATACTCGATCAGGAAACTTTATTATACTCGATGAGGGGACTTTGTTATACTCGATGAGGGGGCTTTGTTATACTTGATCAGGGGACTTTGTAATATTCGATCAGGGGCCTTTGTTATACTCGATCAGGGGCCTTTGTTATACTCGATCAGGGGACTTTGTTATACTCGACCTGGGACTTTGTTATACTCGATTTGGAGCCTTTGTTATACTTGATCAGAGGGCTTTGTTATACTCGATCAGGGGACTTTGGGGACTTTATTCTCGATAAGGGGACTGTTTATACTTGTTGAGGGGCTTTGTTATACTCGATCAGGGAACGACCTTTATACTCGATCAGGGCCTTTTGTTATATACTCTGATTAGGGGCTTTGTTATACTTAATCAGGGGGCTTTGTTATACTCGATCAGGGACAAATTATTTCAAGATAAAGGGGGCTTTGTTATATACTCGATCAGAGAGCTGTTATACTCGATTAAGGGCCTTTGTTAAGCTCGATCAGGGGCCATTGTTATACTCGATCAGGGACTTTGTTACATCGATCAGGGACTTTTGTTACACTCGATCAGAGGACTTTGTTATACTCGATAAGGGGGCTTTGTTATACTCGATCAGGGAACTTTGTTATACTCGATCAGGGGCCTTTGTTATAATCGTTCAGGGGACTTTGTTATACTCGATTAGGGGACTTTGATATACTCGACCAGGGGATTTTGTTATACTCGACCAGGGGACTTTGTTATACTCAATCAGGGGCCTTTGTTAACCTCGATGAGGGGCCTTTGTTACACTCGATCAGGGGACTTTGTTATACTCGATCAGAGGACTTTGTTATACTCGATAAGGGGGCTTTGTTATACTCGATCAGGGAACTTTGTCATAATCGATCAGGGGACTTTGTTATATTCGATCAGGGGACTTTGTTATACTCGATCAGGGGACTTTGTTATACTCGATTAGGGGACTTTGTTATACTCGATGAGGGGCCTTTGTTATACTCGATCAGAGGCCTTTGTTATACTCGATCAGGGGACTTTGTTATACTCGATCAGGAGTATTTGTTATACTCGATCAGGGGACTTTGTTATACTCGACCAAGGACTTTGTTATCCTCGATCAAGGGACTTTGTTATACTCGATGAGCGGGCTTTGTTATACTCGATCAGGGGGCATTGTTATAGACTTTTAGGGTCCTTTGTTATACTCGATCATGGGCCTTTGTTATACTCATTCAGGGGACTTTGTTATACTCGACCAGGGGACTTTATACCCGATCTAGGGCCTTTGTTATACTTGATCAGTGGACTTTGTTATACTCGACCAGGGGACTTTGTTATACTCGATGAGGGGACTTTGTTATACTCGATGAGGGGACTTTGTTGTACTCGATCAGGGGACTTTGTTATACTCGATCAGGGGACTTTGTTATACTCGATCAGGAGAATTTGTTATACTCGATCAGGGGACTTTGTTATACTCGATCAAGGACTTTGTTATCCTCGATTAGGGGACTTTGTTATACTCAATGAGCGGGGTTTGTTATACTCGATCAGGGGACATTGTTATAGACTTTTAGGGTCCTTTGTTTTACTCGATCAGGGGCCTTTGTCATACTCGTTCAGGGGACTTTGTTATACTCGACCAGAGGACTTTGTTATACGCGATCTAGGGCCTTTGTTATAGTTGATTCAGGGGACTTTGTTATACTCGATCAGGGGACTTTGTTATACTCGATCAGGGGGGTTTGTTATACTCCATCAGGGAACTTTGTTATACTCGATCAGGTTGCCTTTGTTATAATTGTTCAGGGGACTTTGTTATACTCGATCAGGGGCCTTTGTTAAACTCGATTAGGGGCCTTTGTTACACTCGATTAGGGGACTTTGTTATACTCGATCAGGGGACTTTGTTATACTCGATCAGGGGGCTTTGTTATACTCGATCAGGGAACTTTGTTATACTCGATCAGGGGCCTTTCTTATAATCGATCAGGGGCCTTTCTTATACTCGATCAGGGGACTTTGTTATACTCGACGAGGGGAGTTTGTTATACTCGACCAGGGGACTTTGTTATACTCGATGAGGGGCCTTTGTTAAACGCGATGAGGGGCCTTTGTTATACTCGATAAGTGGACTTGTTGCTCTCGATTAAAGGACTTTGTTATACTCGATCAGGGGCTTTGTTATACTCGATCGGGGAACTTTGTTATACTCGATCAGGGGACTTTGTTACCTCGATCGAGGACTTTGTTATACTCGATCCGGGGACTTTGTTATCTCGATCAGGAGACTTTGTTATCTCGATGAGGGCCTTTCTTATACTCGATGAGAGGCCTTTTATTTATATCGATTAGGGGACTTTCTTATACTCGATCAGGGCTTTATTGCCGCCAGTCAGGGGACTTTGTTATACTCGAGCAGGACTTTGTTATACTCGATCTGGGGCCTTTGTTATACTTGATCAGGGGCCTTTGTTATAATCGTTCAGCGGACTTTGTTATACTCGATCAGGGGACTTTGCTATACTCGATCAGGGGACTTTGTTATACTCGATCAGGGGAGTTTGCTATGATTCTACCAGGGGACTTTGTTATACTCGATCAGGGGACTTTGTTATACTCGATTAGGTGACTTTGTTATACTCGATCAGGGGACTTTGTTATTCTCGATAAGGGGGATTTTGTTATAGTCGATGAGGGGGCTTTGTTATACTCGATCATGGAAATTTTGTTATACTCGATCATGGGCCTTTGTTATACTCGATCATGGGACTTTGTTATACTCGACCAGGGGACTTTGTTATACTCGATCAGGGGCCTTTGTTATACTTGATCAGGGGGCTTTGTTATACTCGTTCAGGCGCTTTTGTTATATTCGATCAGGGGACTTTGTTATTCTCGATCATGGGACTTTGTTCTACTCGATGAGGGGCCTTTCTTATAATCGTTCCGGGGACTATGTTATACTCGAACAGGGGACCTTGTTATACTCGATCAGGGGACTTTGTTATACTCGATCAGGGGACTTTGTTATATTCGATGAGGGACTTTGTTATTCTCGATCATGGGACTTTGTTATACTCGATGAGGGGCCTTTTTTATACTCGATGAGGGGACTTTGTTCTACTCGATCAAGGGAATTTGTTATACTCGATCAGGGGACTTTGTTATATTCGATGATGGGACTATTTTATACTCGATCATTTGACTTTGTTATTTTCGATGAGGGGCTTTTGTTATACTCGATCAGGGGCCTTTCTTATACCCGATCAGGGGACTTTGTTATAATCGATCAGAGGACTTTGTTATACTCTATGAGGGGGCTTTGTTATCCTCGATCAGGGAACTTTTTTATACTCGGTGAGGGGACTTTGTTATACTGGATCAGGGGACTTTGTTTTACTCGATGAGGGGGCTTTGTTATATCTCGATCAGAGGACTTGTTATACTCGATGAGGGGCCTTTGTTATACTCGATCAGGGGCCTTTGTTATACTCGATCAGGGGACTTTGTTATACTCGACCTGGGACTTTGTTATACTCGATTTGGAGCCTTTGGTATACTTGATCAGGGGGCTTTGTTATACTCGATCAGGGACTTTGTTATTCTCGATAAGGGGACTTTGTTATACTTGATGAGGGCTTTGTTATACTCGATCAGGGAACTTTGTTATATACTCGATCAGGGGCCTTTGTTATACTCGATCAGGGGACTTTGCTATACTCGACCTGGGACTTTGTTATACTCGATTTGGAGCCTTTGTTATGCTTGATCAGGGGCTTTGTTATACTCGATCAGTGGACTTTGTTATACTTGATCAGGGGGGCTTTGTTATACTCGATCAGGGGACTTTGTTATTCAAGATAAGGGGGGCTTTATTATTCTCGATCAGGGGGCTTTGTTTTACACGATCAGGGAACTTTGTTATACGCGATCAGGGGCCTTTGTTATACTCGTTCAGGCGTCTTTGTTATACTCGACCAGGGGACTCTGTTATACTCGATCAGGCGACTTTGTAATACTCGATCAGGGTGCTTTGATATACTCGTTCAGGGGCCTTTGTTAAACTCGATCAGGGGCCTCTGTTATACTCGATCAGGGAAATTTTGTTATACTCGATCATGGGCCTTTGTTATACTCGATGAGGAAACTTTGTTATACTCGATGAAGGGACTTTGTTATACTCGTTCAGGGAGCTTTGTTATACTTGATCAGGGGGCCTTTGTTATAACCGCAGGACTTTTGTTATACCTTTGATCAAGTGGACTTTGTTATACTCGACAAGCGGGAGAGTTTGTTATACTGACCAGGGGACTTTGTTATACCCAATGAGGGCCTTTGTTAAACTCGGATGAGGGGCCTGGTTATAATCAAGACCAGGGGACTTTTGTTATCCCTCGATCAGGGGCCTTGTTAAACTCTGTTGAGGGACCTGGTTTTACCTGATCAGGCGACTTCGGAAAGTTATAAGATCAGGGACTTTGTTATATTTTGATCAGGGGTCTTTGTTACTCGATCAGGAACTTTGTTATACTCGGATAAGGGACACTCGTTATACTCGATCAGGGACTTTTGTTATACTCGATCAGGGGACTTTGTTATACTCGATCAGGGGACTTTGTTATACTCGATGAGGGGCCTTTGTTATACTCGATCAGAGGCCTTTCTTATACTCGTTCAGGGGACTTTGTTTTCCTCGACTAGGGGAGTTTGTTATACTCGATCAGAGGACTTTGTTATACTCGATCAAGGACTTTGTTATCCTCGATCAGGGGACTTTGTTATACTCGATGAGCGGGCTTTGTTATACTCGATCAGGGGACATTGTTATAGACTTTTAGGGTCCTTTGTTATACTCGACCAGGGGACTTTGTTATACTCGATCTAGGGCCTTTGTTATACTTGAGCAGGGGACTTTGTTTTACTCGACCAGGGGACTTTGTTATACTCGATCAGGGGACTTTGTTATACTCGATCAGGGGACTTTGTTATACTCGATCAGGGGACTTTATTATGCTCGATCAGGGGACTTTGTTATACTCGATCAGGGGACTTTGTTATACTCGATCAGGACTTTTGTTATACTCGATCAGGGACTTTTGTTATACCTGATCAGGACGGTTATACTTGATCAGGAGAATTTGTTATACTCGATCAGGGGACTTTGTTATACTCGATCGAGGACTTTGTTATCCTCGATCAGGGGACTTTGTTATACTCGATGAGCGGGCTTTGTTATACTTGATCAGGGAACATTGTTATAGACTTTTAGGGTCCTTTGTTATACTTGATCAGGGGCCTTTGTTATACTCGACCAGGGGACTTTGTTACACTCGACTAGGGGACTTTGTTATACTCGATCAGGGGACTTTGTTATACTTGATCAGGGGGCTTTGTTATACTCGATCAGGGGACTTTGTTATTCTCGATAAGGGGGTCTTTGTTATACTCGATCAGGGGGCTTTGTTATACTTGATCAGGGGGCTTTGTTATACTCGATCAGGGAACTTTGTTATACTCGATCATGGGCCTTTGTTATACTCGATCAGGAAACTTTGTTATGTAATAGGCCCCTGTCTCATCAACAGAACGTATTATATAAATGAGTCAATACATCTGATATTATATTCAGATTCACCACCCTGTAACTTTCCACTGTCTATGAGTAAGACATGAGATTCACACGTGAGCGGGCAACTTACCCAAGAGGGCGAGACCCATAGCTCAGCATTTCTGTAAGCACGCACTGCGATGCCCCTAAGCTTCAGTAGCTCACATTAACTCATATCGTAAGGACGTGACCTAACGTTTATCATACATGAACGCCGTCCCTTTCTCATTCACTCCTACACAGTGAGACTTACGGTTGATATACACTCAGGAATTATATATACAACCTTTTATAATAAAACAAAGGAACTACCGTTTGGGTTTCGTTACTTAAAACCCAAATATAAATATGTGTGAACGGACTGGTTAATTGGACAAGCAGCCGATTCATATATACTCGATGAAGGGACTTTGTTATACTCGATCAGGGGGCTTTGTTATACTTGATCAGCGGGCCTTTGTTATAATCGTTAAGGGGACTTTGTTATACTCGATCAGGGGCACTTTGTTATACTCGACAAGGAAGTTTGTTATACTCGACCAGGGGACTTTGTTATACTCGATGAGGGGCCTTTGTTAAACTCGATGAGTTGCCTTTGTTATAATCGACCAGGGGACTTTGTTATACTCGATGAGGGGCCTTTGTTAAACTCGTTGAGGGGCCTTTGTTATACTCGATTAGGGGACTTTGTTATGCTCGATCTGGGGACTTTGTTATACTGGGCCAGGAGACGTTGTTATACTCGATCAGGGGATATTTTATACTCGATCAGGGGACTTTGTTATACTGGACCAGGGGACTTTGTTATAATGGATCAGGGGACTTTGTTATACTCGATGAGGAGAATTTGTTATACTCGATCATGGGACTTTGTTATACTCGATCAAGGACTTTGTTATCCTCGATCAGGGGACTTTGTTATACTCGATCAGGGGACATTGTTATTGACTTTTAGGGTCCTTTGTTATAATCGATTAGGGACCTTTGTTATACTCGTTCAGGGGACTTTGTTATACTCGACCAGGGGACTTTGTTATACTCGATCTAGGGCCTTTGTTATACTTGATCAGGGGACTTTGTTATACTCGACCGGGGGACTTTGTTATACTCTCGATTAGGTGACTTTTTGTTATACTCAATCAGGGGACTTTTGTTATACTCGGGATCAGGGACTTTGTTATACTCGGATCAGGGACATTGTTATAGACATTTAGGTCCTTGTTACACTCTCGTTCAGGGACTTTGTTATACTCGATCAGGGACTTTGTTATACCTCGATCAGGGACTTTTGTTATACCTGACTTCAAGGACTTTGTTATACCTGATCATGGGACATTGTTACAGACTTTTAGGTTCCTTGTTACACTCTGATCAGGGGCCTTTTGTTATACTTCACCAGGGACTTTGTTACAGCCTGGACCAGGGACTTTGATATACTCTGGATCTAGGCCTTGTTATACTTGGATCAGGGGACTTTTTTTTATACTCGAAAAGGGGACTTTGTTATACTCGATCTAGGGCCTTTGTTATACTTGATCAGGGGACTTTGTTATAGTCGACCAGGGGACTTTGTCATACTCGATCAGGGGACTTTGTTATAATCGATCAGGGAGCTTTGTTATACTCGACCAGGGGACTTTGTTATACTCGATCTGGAGCCTTTGTTATACTTGATCAGGGGGCTTTGTTATACTCGATCAGGGGACTTAGTTATTCTCGATAAGGGGGCCTTTGTTATACTCGATCAGGGGACTTTGTTATACTCGACCAGGGGACTTTGTTATACTGATCAGGGGCCTTTGTTATACTTCATCAAGGGGCTTTGTTATACTCGATCAGGGAACATTGTTATTCTCGATAAGGGGAATTTGTTATACTCAATTAGGGGGCTTTGTTATACTCGAACAGGGAACCCTGTTATACTCGATCAGGGGCCTTTGTTATACTCGATCAGGGACTTGTTACTCGACTAGGAGTTGTTATACTCACCAGGGACTAAGTTACACTCGGCGAGGCCTTTTGTTAAAACGCGATGAGGGCCTCCTTTTGTTATACTCGATCAGACTTTGGTTATACCTTTTATTAGGGGACTTTTGTTATACCGGGATCAGGGGCTTTGTTATACTCAGATCAGGGATCTTTGTTATACCTGATCACGGACCTTTTGTTATACTCGATCAGGGGATTTGTTAGTACCGGATCAGGACTTTCATATACCCGATCATGGGACTTGTTATACTCTCGGGTCAGGAACTTTGTTATACTCGATCAGGACTTTGTTATACTCGATCAGGGACTCTCTTATACCTCGATCTGGGGGCCTTTATTATAATTTGATCAGGGGCTTGCTATACTCGATCAGGGGACTGGCTTTTCTCGATAAGGGGGACTTTGTTATACTCGTTGAGGGGGCTTTGTTATACTCGATCAGGGAAATTTTGTTATACTCGATCATGGGCCTTTGTTATACTCGATCAGGAAACTTTATTATACTCGATGAGAGGACTTTGTTATACTCGATGAGGGGGCTTTGTTATACTTGATCAGGGGCCTTTGTTATAATCGTTCAGGGGACTTTGTTATACTCGATCAGGGGACTTTGTTATACTCGACCAGGGGAGTTTGTTATACTCGACCAGGGGACATTGTTATACTCGATGACGGGCCTTTGTTAAACTCGATGAGGGGCCTTTGTTATAATCGACCAGGGGACTTTGTTATACTCGTTCAGGGGCCTTTGTTAAACTCGATGAGGGGCCTTTGTTATACTTGATCAGGCTACTTTGTCATACTCGATCAGGGGACTTTGTTATATTCGATGAGGGGGCTTTGTTATACTCGATCAGGGAACTTTGTTATACTGGATGAGGGGACTTTGTTTTACTCGATGAGGGGGCTTTGTTATACTCGATCAAGGGACTTTGTAATATTCGATCAGGGGCCTTTGTTATACTCGATCAGGGGCCTTTGTTATACTCGATCAGGGGACTTTGTTATACTCGACCTGGGACTTTGTTATTTTCGATTTGGAGCCTTTGTTATACTTGATCAGGGGGCTTTGTTATACTCGATCAGGGGAATTTGTTATTCTCGATAAGGAGGACTTTGTTATACTTGATGAGGGGGCTTTGTTATACTCGATTAGGGAACTTTGTTATACTCGATCAGGGGCCTTTGTTATACTCAATCAGGGGACTTTGTTATACTCGACCAGGGGACTTTTGTTATACTGATCAGGGTTTTTGTTATACTTGACCAGGGGACTTGGTTATACCCGACCAGGGGACTTTTGTTATACTCGATCAGGGGTTTTTGTTATACTTGATCAGGGGGCTTTGTTATACTCGATCAGGGGACTGTGTTATTCTCGATAAGGGGGGCTTTGTTATACTCGATCAGGAGGCTTTGTTATTCTCGATCAGGGGGCTTTGTTATACTCGATCAGGTAACTTTGTTATACTCGATCAGGGGCCTTTGTTATACTCGTTCAGGCGTCTTTGTTATACTCAACACGGGGACTTTGTTATACTCGATCAGTGGCCTTTGTTAAACTCGATCAGGGGCCTTTGTTATAATCGATCAGGGGACTTTGTTATACTCGATCAGAGGACTTTGTTATACTCGATCTGGGGGCTTTGTTATACTCGATCAGGGAACTTTGTTATACTCGATCAGCGGCCTTTGTTATAATCGTTCAGGGGACTTTTGTTATACTCGATCTGGAGCCTTTGTTATACTTGATCAGGGGGCTTTGTTATCGAGGGGGACTTGTTATTCTCGATAAGGGGACTTTGTTATATCGATGAGGGGGGTTATACTCGATCTTTGTTATACTCGATCTTTGTTATACCAGGGTTATACTCGAGCAGGGGACTTTGTTATACTCGATCTGGAGCCTTTGTTATACTTGATCAGGGGGCTTTGTTATACTCGATCAGGGGACTTAGTTATTCTCGATAAGGGGGCTTTGTTATACTCGATGAGGGGGCTTTGTTATACTCGATCAGGGAAAGTTTGTTATACTCTATCATGGGCCTTTGTTATACTCGATCCTAGAGCTTGGACAAGAAAGTATTTAAGTGCAGACTCAGAAGAATATTGATTATTTTTTGTAATAATTAAAGGAATAAAAGATAAAAGATTTAATTCTAAGCCTGCTCATGCCCCAAATCATGAAGTGGAAGAAATAGATAAAATTGTTCCTGAAATAAGGGTCAAAATAAATATTAATTGAGAGGGAGAAATTAGCATTAAAAAGAGAGAGGTTTATGCTCTCATAAACGGGGTATGAACCCATTAGCTTAGAATTAGCTTATCTTTTGTATACTGGTGTAAACGGCACGAAAAGTTTTGATCTTTAAAGAATTGGTGGAATTCCATTGTATATAGATAACATGAGTAAAAAAATTACATAATCTGTCCTATCAAGACAGCCCTTTTTCAGGCATCATATTTTAATAAAATGAAGTTAATAGAAATATTATTAGTAAAATAAAAAATAAAAAAACAGAAAATTAAGAAAATATAATTTATAATAGTATATATATATATTATATATACATATAAATGTATATAATTAATTTAATATTATATATTTGGGACAATTGTGATTTATACACAGCCTTCTGTAATTATAAAATTCCCTCTCCCAATAGAAATCTAAGCCCGTTGGGAAATGGGACCTCCCCTCAGGAAGAAGGGACCATTTTAAAGGGCTTAGATTTCATTATGGATCTTATTTAGTCGATTTATATAATTAAATTGTCGACTTTTCAGTTGACGAAGCATTTCAATGAAATTATATAAGTTTACATTTTAGATTCGCCTTAAAAATATATTTTTCTCTTTTGTGTATAATTTTAGTTGAAAGACTAGGTTACGAGCTCTCTCCTTACATATATTTAAATGTATATATAATTAGAAAAATAGTACAATTTTAAGAAGGTACAAAGTTTTACTTTTGTATGGGAAATCTTCTATTCAACTTTAAGACCAGAACTTTTATTTTCGAGCAAAAAATAGAGGTTTGTGTTAAATTTCTCACAAAATTGAAGTTGCGGGCGCATGGTAGCGACCCATATAGGGTCTCGAATATAAGATTAGAAAAGTTTTTCCTAAGTTTCATGAGAATCATGATTTTCCCAACGGGCTCCCTAACTATTTTTTTGTATGGTAAGTTTATTCTACTGTTGACGGCAAAAAATGCAAGTTAGGGAGCTAGTTGACATTCTTAACTAGCTCCCTAACTTGTATCTTTGTTGAGAATTATAATGATACAAAATTAAGAATGATTTTAGCTGTTTAGTTGGCTAGATTTTGGCAAAAATTTTTGTTTAAATATGGTAGGTTTAATAAGATTATTTATAATGAAGGTAAATTCTCATTTTTTTTAAAAAAAATTGAAGTTGCGGGCGCATGGTAGCGACCCATATGCGGTTTCAAATTTTAAAATACTTATATTTTAATTAAAAAAAAAATCATAATTAAAATTTCTGTTTTTAGTATATTGATGCGTTTTGAAGCAGACCGGCACTTTTAAAAATGTAATTTTTTGGTTTGAAATATGTATATAAATTACTATAATTCAAATATTTTGTTTAAGGTTAGGAAGTTAGTGGAGAGTGCTAACTAACTCAGAACTTCACTTTGTTGTTAGGGAGTTAGTTAGCATTTCTAACAAACTTCATAACAATTTTCAATTTTGTCGGAGTTTCTTTTAAAGTTGCATGAAATGGTGTTTTGCCTTCATAATTTTTTGGCTTGACTTGGGCGTGGGACAAATTTTTTTTGGTAATAAATAACTGATATAATTTGTTTAATTATTTATGTTTATAATCATATTTATATTGTTAATTTTAATGTTGATAACAAATTTCTTTAATTTTAGTATGTTTATTTAATCGTCAAAAATGAAAAAAATACTATTTGTACACTCATGGAAGTTTGATTCTTGCTTAATACTTTTACGTTATAACTGGTAAATACATGTAAATAATTGTGGGGAAAAAGTAACCAAGTAAATTTATTAAAAATAAGTTTAATTAAAAAGTAGAAATCGTGTTAAGAAAATTAAAATCACAGTATAAAATATTAAATTATGGGCGGTAGCCTGATTTGGTAGTTATAAAAAGTCTGACTAAGTTTTGTGCCAGCAGTCGCGGTTACACTTTAAGATTAAGTAAAAGTAATTTAGTTAACAGTTAATTAAAAATTTATAAGTTAGTTTAGTTTATTTTAATAAAAGGTAAAATTAGATTGTTAATTAGTAAATTAAACTAGTATATAATAAAGATGAAACTGTAGATGCCAGGGTATGAACTAGGATTAGATACCCTATTACACCTGGGAGTAAAATTTAAATGCTTGAATATTAATAGTTATATTCTTTAAAATCAAAGAATTTGGCGGTATTTTAGTCTTGTTAGAGGAACTTGTTCTATAAACGATAAAACACGCAGAATCTTACTTATCTTGGTAAATTTTACAGTTTGTATACCGTCATTATTAAATAATCTTGAAAAAGTTAATTATTGGGATTAAAAAATTAAATATATTAGATCAAGGTGCAGCTGATAGATAAGTAGAAATGAGTTACAATAATATTTATTTATAACGGATTGAAAATAGAACTATTTTTAAAGAAGGTGGATGTAATTGTAAAAAAAGTTTAATAAGCTTTTTTGGTATAAGCTCTAAATTATGTACATATCGCCCGTCACTTTCATTTAAAATGAAATAAGTCGTAACATAGTAGGTGTACTGGAAAGTGTCCCTAGAAATAATCGAAATAAAGCTTTATAGTTTAGCATCTCACTTACGTTGAGAAGGTTTATCGTGCAAATCGATTATATTTTGAGTATTATAAATCTTTGCTATTGTTATTTAGTGTTAAAATATAAATGAGAAAAATATTTTTATATAAAAAAAGTAAGTAGAAATCTAAAATTTTGAATCGAAAACTGAGATAAAGGCTAGAGTTAAAAGTATTGTAAAAGAATAGTGAAATAAATGAAAATTTAATAATAAGAAAGCAAAAGTAAATTTTTGTACCTTGTGTATCAGGGAAAATTAAAATTTTAAAAGTAGTTTTTTGATCCCGAAAAAGGAAGAGCTAAATTGATAAAAAGGTTATTGTGGCATAAATATCTTTAATATTAATTTAGTGGTGAAATGTTAAACGATTCCTTTGATATCTGGTTTTTAGAGAAATGAATTTAATTCAGTTTTAATATTTAAAGAAAGTTAAATGTAAGAATAGGAGGGTTGAGCTTCTTATTCAAAATATAAAAAAGTATAGAAGAAATTTATTTAATAGTTGAATTAGGCTTAGAAGTAGCCATATGAATAAAGTGTTTTAACTAATTTTTGAGTTAAAGTTATTTATATTCTTCTTGTAGTTGTATCTAAAAATGTTGATAATCTTTGTATTTATAGATAAAATGATTTTATTAGTAGAAAATTTTGTAAATAGTAAAATATTAAAAAATTAACAAATTTTAAATATTGATTGGTGTGGGTTAAGGAACTCGGCAAATAAAGCTTCTGCCTGTTTATCAAAAACATGTCTATATGATGGTTTATAAAGTCTAACCTGCCCACTGGGATCAAACTAAAGGGCCGCGGTATTTTAACCGTGCGAAGGTAGCATAGTCATTAGTCTCTTAATTGGAGGCTTGTATGAATGGTTGGACAAGAAGCAAACTGTCTCAAACACAAAAATTGAATTTGACTTTTAAGTGAAAAGGCTTAAATATTTTAAAGGGACGATAAGACCCTATAAAGCTTAATAATTTAGTATATAATTAGATGAGTTGAAAGTTTAATATTATTTATATACTAAATTATTTCGTTGGGGCGACGATGATATAATTTGTAACTGTTTAAATTTAAAATACAGAGATATTTGTGTGTAATGATCCTTGTTGTTGATTAAAAATTTAAGTTACTTTAGGGATAACAGCGTTATTTATTTTGAGAGTTCATATCGACAAAAAAGTTTGCGACCTCGATGTTGAATTAAAAATTCGCCATGGCGTAGGAGTTGTGGAGGTAGGTCTGTTCGACCTTTAAATTTTTACATGATTTGAGTTCAAACCGGCGTGAGCCAGGTTGGTTTCTATCTTTTAAGAAAATAAAAATTACTTTAGTACGAAAGGATTTAGTAATTAAAATAATTTTTAAGTATAGATTAACTATATTACTTTGGCAGATGTGATGCGTTAGACTTAGGATCTAATTAGATAGAGTTTTCTATAAGTAATAAAATTTATTCAAACATGTTTGAATAAAACTGTTTGTGATGGCTTTAGTTATATTTGTGAGTTATTTAATTTTAATTATTTGTGTTCTTGTGGGTGTTGCATTTGTTACTTTGTTAGAACGTAAAATTTTAGGGTATATTCAAATTCGTAAAGGACCAAATAAAGTTGGCTTTATTGGACTGCTACAACCCTTTGCGGATGCTGTGAAGTTATTTACTAAAGAGCAAACGGTACCTGTAAAATCTAATTTTCTTCCATACTATGCTTCACCTGTTTTTAGTTTGTTTACTGCATTGATTGTATGGTTAGTAATTCCTTATGAAATTGGAATAATAAATTTAAATATAGGAGTACTTTTTTTCTTGTGTTGTTTAAGATTAGGTGTTTATTCAACTATAAGAGCTGGTTGGGCTTCTAATTGTAAATATTCTTTGTTAGGTAGGCTCCGGGCTGTTGCTCAGACTATTTCTTATGAAGTTAGTCTTGCTTTAATTTTGCTTTCTTTTATTTTTTTAGTGGGAGGTTTTAGTTTAGAACTTTTTAATTTATACCAAGAAAGTGTGTGATTTTTGTGGGTCACATTTCCGTTAGCTTTAATTTGGTTTGCTTCTTGTTTAGCTGAGACAAACCGAACTCCTTTTGATTTTGCGGAAGGCGAATCTGAGCTAGTGTCTGGGTTTAACACCGAGTACAGAAGAGGTGGTTTTGCTTTAATTTTCATAGCTGAGTACGCTAGAATTTTGTTTATAAGAGCGCTGTTCGCATTATTATTTTTAGGTGGTGGTCCTTCTAGTCCCCTTTTTTATGCAAAGCTGGTAGGAGTAAGATTCGCATTTATTTGAGTTCGAGGAACTCTTCCTCGTCTTCGTTACGATAAGTTAATAGGATTAGCTTGAAAAAGATTTTTACCAGTTTCTCTTAATTATTTAATTTTTTTCATGGGGATAAAAATACTATGTTATTGTTCTATAATTTAGTTTATAACTAATTTAGTATATTGAAAATGTTATGATAGTTAAGACGTTTTAGTGTCCTTATTGATGTTTTCAAAACATCTGTTTTAAATAAACTAAACTATCAATCAAACAGTTTATCTCACAATAAAAGTGAAAGGGGATTGATAATGTAGTAAAGGAAATATACTACTGTCAGAATTTGCCCTGTAATAACAAAAGGATCCTCAACAGGTCGAGCTCCAATTCAGGTTAGAAGAATAACAATTGCAATTAAAGATCAAAATAAAATTTGATTTAAAGGATAAAAAGTTAATCTTCGAAATTTAGAAGTATGGGTAAAAGGTAAAATTATTAAAATTGCGATTGATATAGCCAGGGCGATTACTCCTCCTAATTTGTTTGGAATTGATCGCAAGATAGCATATGCAAATAAAAAGTATCATTCAGGTTGAATATGTGCTGGTGTAACTAGTGGATTAGCCGGGACAAAGTTGTCAGGGTCTCCAAGAAGGTAGGGATTTAGAAGAGTCAATAAAATTAATGCGGTTAGTATAACTATAAATCCAACAACATCTTTAAAAGTGAAATAAGGATGGAATGGAACTTTATCAATATGTCTTGCAATTCCAAGTGGGTTGTTAGCTCCAGTTTGATGAATAAATAAGATATGGATAAGAGTCGCTGCTGCTACTAAAAATGGTAATAAAAAATGAATTGTAAAAAATCGAGTTAGCGTTGCATTATCAACTGCAAATCCACCTCAAATTCATTGTACAAGTTCAGTCCCAATATAAGGGATAGCAGAAAAAAGATTAGTAATAACTGTTGCACCCCAGAATGATATTTGACCCCAAGGTAAAACATAACCTAGAAAAGCTGTTGCTATAACTATGAATAAAATAACAACACCTACTATTCAAGCATGAAAAAATAAGTAGGATCCATAATACATACCACGTCCAATATGTAAGTAAAGGCAAATAAAGAAAAAGGAAGCTCCATTAGCATGGAGTGTTCGAAGAAGTCACCCGTAATTTACATCTCGACAAATATGGGCAACACTTGAGCAAGCTAAATCAATATGAGCAGTATAGTGTATAGCAAGAAAAAGACCAGTAACAATTTGGACAACTAAGCATAAGCCTAATAAAGATCCAAAATTTCAGAATGTTGAAATATTTCTTGGAATAGGTATATCTACTAAAGCTCCGTTAGCAATTTTAAAAAGGGGATGGCTTTTGCGAATAGGTGTCGTCATTAATAGGATAGTCGAAGTGGTCTTGAATAAAGATTAACAATTTTTACAATAACGATAAGAGTCAATAGGAGATAAAGGACTATAAATAAAGTAAAAGATATTGTTGGAGGTCTATAAATAGTTCTTACTAGAGTAGAAGTAGTATCAAGTGAAAATATATCTGAAGAAATCGCTGATCTAATAATAGAAATATCGGGAGTAATATAAAGAGGGTCTTTTAGTATTATAAAAATTGTCAAAAATAAAGAAAATCTTGAAATAACTATTAGAGCTGTAGCTGAAAATTTGAATGGTTCGTTAGAAGCAAGTGAGGCAACATAAATAAATAACACTAGTATAGCTCCTAAAAAAATAAGAAAAAGAATGTATGAAAATCAAAAAGAGTTGTTGTTCAACCCTGCAGCAAGCGAAATCATAACAGTTTGTAT
>NW_024735548.1:0-15377 GCF_018991925.1 Homarus americanus | reverse complement strand
CCCGTGATTGAGTATAACAAAGTCCCCTGATCGAGTATAACAAAGTCCCCTGATCGAGTATAACAAAGTCTCCTGATCGAGTATAACAAAGTCCTCTGGTTGAGTATAACAAAGTCCCCTGATCGACTATAACATATCCCCTGATCGAGTATAACAAAATTCCCCGGATCGAGTATGACAAAGTCCCCTGTTTAATTTTGAAAAAGTCCCCTGGTTGAGTATAACAAAGTTCCCTAATCAAGTATAAAAAAGACCCCTGGTCGAATATAACAAAGCCCCCTCATCGAGTAAAACAACGGCCCCTAATCGAGTATAACAAAGTCCAGTGATCGAGTATAACATATCCCCTGATCGAGTATAACAAAGTCCTCTGGTCGAGTATAAAAAAGTCCCTGATCGAGTATAACGAAGGTCCCTCATTGAGTATAACAAAGTCCATTGATCAAGTATAACAAAGGCCTCTCATCTAGTATAACAAAGTCCATTGGTCAGGTATAAAAAGTCCCCTGGTCGAGTATAGCAAAGTCCCCTGGTCGAGTATAGCAAAGTCCCCTGATCGAGTATAACAAATCCTCCTCATCAAATATAACAAAGGCCCATCATCGAGTATAACAAAGCCCCCTGCTCGAGTATAAGAAAGTCCCTTGATCGGGTATAAGAAAGTCCCCTGATCGAGTATAACAAAGGCCTCTAATCGAGTCAAAAAAGGCCCCTAATCGAGTATAACAAAGTCCACTGATCTAGTATAACAAAGGCCCTGATCAAGTATAAGAAAAGCCCCTCATCGAGTATAACAAAGTCCCCTGGTCGAGTATAACAAAGTCCTTGATCGAGTATAACAAAGTCCCCTGGTCCAATATAACAAAGACCCTGATCGAGTATAACAAAGTCCCCTGGTCGAGTATAACAAATTCCCCTGGTCGAGTATAACAAAGCCCCCTCATCGAGTATAACAAAGCCCCCTCATCGAGTATAACAAAGTCCCCTGATTGAGTATATCAAAGTCCACTGATCGAGTATAAAAAGGTCCCCTGATCGCATATAACAAAGTCCCCTGGTCGAGTATAACAAAGGCCCCAGGGCAAGTATAACAAAGTCCCCTGATCGAGTATAACAAAGTCCCTGATCGAGTATAACAAAGTCCCCTGGTCCAATATAACAAAGACCCTGATCGAGTATAACATATCCCCTCATCGAGTATAACAACGTCTCCTGGCGCAGTATAACTATGTACCCAGATCGAGCATAACAAAGTCTCCTAATCGATTATAACAAAGTCCCCTGGTCGAGTATAACAAAGGGCCCTCATCGAGTAAGACAAAGTCCCTTGATCGAGTATAACAAAGTCCCCTGATCCTAGTATAACAAAGCCCACTGGACGAGTATAACAAAAACCCCTGAACCGAGTATAACAAAGTCCCCTGGACGAGTGTAACAAAGTCCCCTGATCGAGTATAACAAAGTCCCTAATCGAGTATAACAAAGTCCCCTGGTCCAATATAACAAAGACCCTGATCGAGTATAACATATCCCCTCATCGAGTATAACAACGTCTCCTGGCGCAGTATAACTAAGTACCCAGATAGAGCATAACAAAGTCCCCTGATCGATTATAACAAAGTCCCCTGGTCGAGTATAACAAAGGGCCCTCATCGAGTAAGACAAAGTCCCTTGATCGTGTATAACAAAGTCCCCTGATCCTAGTATAACAAAGCCCACTGGACGAGTATAAGAAAGACCCCTGAACCGAGTATAACAAAGTCCCCTGATCGAGTATAACATATCCCCTGATCGAGTATAACAAAGTTCCTGGTGGAGTATAGCAAAGTCCCCTGGTCGAGTATAACAAAGTTTTCTAATCGAGTATAACAAAGGCCCCTGGTCTGGTATAACAAAGTCTCTGATCGAGTATTACAAAGTCCCCTGATCGAGTATAATAAAGTCCCCTAATCAAGTATAACAAAGTCCCCTGATCGAGTATAACATATCCCCTGATCGAATATACCAAAGTCCTCTGCTCGAGTATAGCAAAGTCCCCTGGTCGAGTATAACAAAGCCCCCTCATCGAGTATAATAAAGGCCCCTATTCGAGTATAACAAAGTCCCCTGACTGAGTATAACAAAGTCCCCTGATCGAGTATAACAAAGTCCCCTAATCAAGTATAACAAAGTCCCCTTGTCGAGTATAACAAAGCCCCCTCATCGAATATAAAAAAGTCCCCTGATCGCATATAACAAAGTCCACTGGTCGAGTATAACAAAGTCCCCTGATCGAGTATAACAAAGGCCCCTCATTGAGTATAACAAAATCCATTAGTCAAGTATAAGAAAGTCCCCTGGTCGAGTATAACAAAGTCCCCTAATCGAGTATAACAAAGTCCTCTG
The DNA here is from genome assembly GCF_018991925.1 of Homarus americanus. Classification (NCBI taxonomy): domain Eukaryota; kingdom Metazoa; phylum Arthropoda; class Malacostraca; order Decapoda; family Nephropidae; genus Homarus; species Homarus americanus. The sequence continues at coordinate 12,992 of NW_024735548.1, read as the reverse complement.
GTCGAGTATAAAAAAGTCCCCTGATGGAGTATAACAAAGTCCCCTGCTCGAGTATAACAAAGTCCCCAGACCGAGTATAACAAAGGACCCTCATCGAGTATAACAAAGTCCATTGGTCATGTATAACAAAGTCCTCTGATCTAGTATAACAAAGGCCCCAGATCGAGTATAACAAAGGCCTCTCATCGAGTATAACAAAGTCCCCTCATCGAGTATAACAAAGCCGCCTAATCGAGTATAACAAAGTCTCCTCTTCGAGTATAACAAAGTCCCCTGTTCGAGTCTAACAAAGTCCCCTTATCGCGTATAACAAATTCCCCTTTATCGAGTATAACAAAGTCCCCTTATCGAGTATAACAAAGTCCGGTGATCGAGTATAAGAAACGCCCCTCGTTGAGTATAACAAAGTCCCCTGATCGAGAAAACAAAAGTCCCTTGATCGAATATAACAAAGTCCCCTGATCGAGTATAACAAAGTCCCCTGGTCGAGTATAACAAAGTCCCCTGGTCGAGTATCACAAAGCCCCCTCATCGAGTATAACAAAGGCCCCTCATCGAGTATAACAAAGTCCCCGGATTGAGTATAACAAAGTCCCCTGATCGAGTATAGCAAAGTCCTCTGGTTGAGTATAACAAGTCCCCTGATCGAGTATAAAAAAGTCCCCACATCACATATAACAAAGTCCCCTGGTCGAGTATAAGAAAGTCACCTGATCGAGTATAACAAAGGCCCCTCATTGAGTATAACAAAGTCCATTGGTCAAGTATAAGAAAGTCCCCTGGTCGAGTATAACAAAGTCCCCAGATCGAGTATAACAAAGTCCCTGATCGAGTATAACAAAGTTCCCTGGCGGAGTATAACAAAGTCCCCTGATCGAGGATAACAAAGTCCCCAGATCGAGTATAACAAAGTCCCCTGATCGAGTATAACAATGTCCTCTTGTTGAGTATAACAAAGTCCCCTGATCGAATATAACATATCCCCTGATCGAGTATAACAAAATTCCCCTGATCGAGTATGACAAAGTCCCCTGTTTAATTTTGAAAAAGTCCCCTGGTTGACTATAACAAAGTTCCCTGATCAAGTATAAAAAAGTCCCCTGGTCGAATATAACAAAGCCCCCTCATCGAGTAAAACAAGGCCCCTAATCGAGTATAACAAAGTCCAGTGATCGAGTATAACATATCCCCTGATCGAGTATAACAAAGTCCTCTGGTCGAGTATAAAAAAGTCCCCTGATCGAGTATAACAAAGGTCCCTCATTGAGTATAAAAAAGTCCATTGATCAAGTATAACAAAGGCCTCTCATCTAGTATAACAAAGTCCATTGGTCAGGTATAAAAAAGTCCCCTGGTCGAGTATAGCAAAGTCCCCTGGTCGAGTATAGCAAAGTCCCCTGATCGAGTATAACAAATCCTCCTCATCGAATATAACAAAGTCCCATCATCGAATATAACAAAGCCCCCTGCTCGAGTATAAGAAAGTCCCTTGATCGGGTATAAGAAAGTCCCCTGATCGAGTATAACAAAAGACCTGATCGAGTCAAAAAAAACCCTAATCGAGTATAACAAAGTCCACTGATCTAGTATAACAAAGGCCCCTGATCAAGTATAAGAAAAGCCCTCATCGAGTATAACAAAGTCACCTGATCGAGTATAACTAAGCCGCCTAATCGAGTATAACAAAGTCCCCTGGTCGAGTATAACAAAGTCCCCTGTTCGAGTCTAACAAAGTCCCCTTATCGAGTATAACAAATTCCCCTTATCGAGTATTGCAAAGACCCCTTATCGAGTATAACAAAGTCCGGTGATCGAGTATAACAAAGGCCCCTGGTCGAGTATAGCAAAGTCCCCTGATCGAGTATAACAAATCCTCCTCATCCAATATAACAAAGTCCCATCATCGAGTATAACAAAGCCCCCTGCTCGAGTATAAGAAAGTCCCTTGATCGGGTATAAGAAAGTCCCCTGATCGGGTATAACAAAGGCCCCTGATCGAGTCAAAAAAAACCCTAATCGAGTATAACAAAGTCCACTGATCTAGTATAACAAAGGCCCCTGATCAAGTATAAGAAAAGCCCCTCATCGAGTATAACAAAGTCACCTGATCGAGTATAACTAAGCCGCCTAAACGAGTATAAAAAAGTCCCCTGGTCGAGTATAACAAAGTCCCCTGTTCGAGCCTAACAAAGTCCCCTTATCGAGTATACAAAATTCCCCTTATCGAGTATTACAAAGACCCCTTATCGAGTATTACAAAGTCCGGTGATCGAGTATAACAAAGGCCCCTGGTCGAGTATAACAATGTCCCCTGATCGAGTATAACAAAGTCCCCTAATCAAGTATAATAAAGTCCCCTGATCGAGTATAACATATCCCCTGATCGAATATACCAAAGTCCTCTGCTCGAGTATAACAAAGTCCCCAGATCGAGTATAACAAAGGCCCCTCATCGAGTATAACAAAGTCCATTGGTATAATATAAAAAAGTCCCCTTGTCGAGTATAACAAAGTCCCTAATCGAGTATAACAAAGTCCCCTGATCGAGTATAACAAAGCCCCCAGGACGAGTATAACAAAGCCCCTGATCGAGTATAACAAAGTCCCTGTTCGAGTCTAACAAAGTCCCCTTATCGCGTATAATAAATTCCCCTTATCGAGTATAACAAAGTCCCCTTATCGAGTATAACAAAGTCCGGTGATCCAGTATAACAAAAGCCCCTCGTCGAGTATAACAAAGTCCCCTGATCGAGAAAAAAAAGTCCCCTGATCGAGTATAGCAAAGTCCTCTGGTTGAGTATAACAAGTCCCCTGATCGAGTATAAAAAAGTCCCCTGATCACATATAACAAAGTCCCCTGGTCGAGTATAAGAAAGTCACCTGATCGAGTATAACAAAGGCCCCTCATTGAGTATAACAAAGTCCATTGGTCAAGTATAAGAAAGTCCCCTGGTCGAGTATAACAAAGTCCCCAGATCGAGTATAACAAAGTCCCCTGATCGAGTATAACAAAGTCCCCTGGCCGAGTATAACAAAGTGCCCTGATCGAGGATAACAAAGTCCCCAGATCGAGTATAACAAAGTCCCCTGATTGAGTATAACAAAGTCCTCTGGTTGAGTATAACAAAGTCCCCTGATCGAATATAACATATCCTCTGATCGAGTATAACAAAATTCCCCTGATCGAGTATGACAAAGTCCCCTGTTTAATTTTGAAAAAGTCCCCTGGTTGAGTATAACAAAGTTCCCTAATCGAGTATAAAAAAGTCCCCTGGAAGAATATAACAAAGCCCCCTCATCGAGTAAAACAAAGGCCCCTAATCGAGTATAACAAAGTCCAGTGATCGAGTAAAACATATCCCCTGATCGAGTATAACAAAGTCCTCTGGTCGAGTATAAAAAAGTCCCCTGATCGAGTATGACAAAGGTCCCTCATTGAGTATAACAAAGTCCATTGATCAAGTATAACAAAGGCCTCTCATCTAGTATAACAAAGTCCATTGGTCAGGTATAAAAAAGTCCCCTGGACGAATATAGCAAGTCCCCTGATCGAGTATAACAAAGTCCCCTGGTCGAGTATAGCAAAGTCCCCTGGTAGAGTATAACAAAGCCTCTTCATCGAATATAACAAAGTCCCATCATCGAGTATAACAAAGCCCCCTGCTCGAGTATAAGAAAGTCCCTTGATCGGGTATAAGAAATTCCCCTGATCAAGTATAACAAAGGCCCCTGATCGAGTCCAAAAAGGCCCCAAATCGAGTATAACAAAGTCCACTGATCTAGTATAACAAAGGCCCCTGATCAAGTATAAGAAAAGCCCCTCATCGAGTATAACAAAGTCACCTGATCGAGTATAACTAAGCCGCCTAATCGAGTATAACAAAGTCCCCTGGTCGAGTATAACAAAGTCCCCTGTTCGAGTCTAACAAAGTCCCCTTATCGAGTATAACAAATTCCCCCTATCGAGTATTACAAAGACCCCTTATCGAGTATAACAAAGTCCGGTGATCGAGTATAACAAAGGTCCCTGGTCGAGTATAACAATGTCCCCTGATCGAGTATAACAAAAGTCCCTTGATCGAGTATAACAAAGTCTCCTGATCGAGCATAAAAAAGTCCCCTGGCCCAGTATAACCAAGTCCCCATATCGAGCATAACAAAGTCCTCTGATCGATTATAACAAAGTCCCCTGGTCGAGTATAGCAAAGGGCCCTGATCGAATAAGACAAAGTCCCCTGATCGAGTATAAGAAAGTCCCCTGATCGAGTATAACAAAGCCCCCTGGACGAGTATGACAAAGTCCCCTGATCGAGAATAACAAAGTCCCCTGATCGAGTATAACAATGTCCCCTGGTCCAGTATAACAAAGTCCCCTGGTCGAGTATAACATATCCCCTGATCGAGTATAACAAAGTCTCCTGGCCCAGCATAACAAAGTCCCCAAATCGAGCATAACAAAGTCCCCTGATCGATAATAACAAAGTCCCTGACTGAGTATAACAAAGTCCCCTAGTCGAGAATAACAAAGTCCCCTCATCGAGTATAACAATGTCCCCTGGTCCAGTATAACAAAGTCCCCTGATACTAGTATAACAAAGTCCCCTGATCGAGTATAAAAAAGTACCCTGGCCCAGTATAACAAAGTTCCCATATCGAGCATAACAAAGTCCTCTGATCGATTATAACAAAGTCCCCTGGTCGAGTATAGCAAAGGGCCCTGATCGAGTAAGACAAAGTCCCTGATCGAGTATAACAAATTCCTCTTATCGAGTATAACAAAGTCCCCTTATCGATTATAACAAAGTCCCCTGATCGAGTATAACAAAGTCCCCTGATCGGGTATAAAAAATTCCCCTGGTCCAGTATAACAAAGTCCCCTGATCAAGTACAGAAAAGTCCCCTGGCCCAGTATAAAAAAGTCCCCATATCGAGCATAACAATGTCCCCTGATCGATTATAACAAAGTCCCCTGGTCGAGAATAGCAAAGGGGCCTGTTCGAGTAGGACTAAGTCCCCTGATCGAGTATTACAAAGTCCCCTGATCGTGTATAAAAAGCCCCCTAGACGAGTATAACAAAGTCCCCTGATCGAGTATAACAAAGTCCCCTGGTCCAGTATAACAATGTCCCATGATCGAGTCTAACATATCCCCTGATCGAGTATAACAAAGTCTCCAGGCCCAGTATAACAAAGTTCCCAGATTGAGCATAATAAAGTCCCCTGATCGACTATAACAATGTCCCCAGACCGAGTATAACAAAGGCCTCTGGTCGAGTATAACAAAGTTCCCTGGTCGAGAATAACAAAGTCCCCTGATCCTAATATAACAAAGCCCCCTGGACGAGTATAACAAAAACCCCCTGGTCCAGTATAACAAAGTCCCCTGATCGAGTATAACATATCCCCTGATCGAGTATAACAACGTTTCCTGACCCAGTATAACAAAGTCCCCAGATCGAGCATAACAAAGTCCCCTGACCGAGTATAACAAATGCCTCTGGTCGAATATAACAAAGTCCCCTGATCGAGTATAACACAGTCTCCTGGTCCAGTATAACAAAGTCCCCTGATCGAGTATAACGTATCCCCTCATCGAGGATAACAACGTTTCCTGGCGCAGTATAACAAAGTCCCCAGATCGAGCATAACAAAGTCCCCTGATCGATTATAACAAAGTCCCCTGGTCGAGTATAACAAAGGGCCCTCATCGAGTAAGACAAAGTCTCCTGATCGAGTATAACAAAGTCCCCTGATCCTATTATAACAAAGCCCACCGGACGAGTATAACAAAGACCCCTGAACCGAGCATAACAAAGTCCCCTGATCGAGTATAACATATCCCCTGATCAAGTATAACAAAGTCCCTGGTGGAGCATAACAAAGTCCCCGGGTCGAGTATAACAAAGTTTTCTAATCGAGTATAACAAAGGCCCCGGGTCGAGTATAACAAAGTCCTCTGATCGAGTATTACAAAGTCCCCTGATCGAGAATAACAAAGTCCCCTAATCAAGTATAACAAAGTCCCCTGATCGAATATAACATATCCCCTTATCGAATATACCAAAGTCCTCTGCTCGAGTATAACAAAGTCCCCTGGTCGAGTATAACAAAGTCCCCTAATCGAGTACAAGAAAAGTCCCACATCGAGTATAGCAAAGTCCATTGCTCAAATATAGGAAAGTCCACTGATCGAGTATGACAAAGACCCCTGATTAATTATAAAAAAGTCCCCTTGTCGAGTATAACAAAGTCCCCTGATCGAGTATAACAAAGGTCTCTAATCGAGTAAAACAAAGTCCCCTGATTGAGTAAAACAAAGTCCCCTGGTCGAGAAGAGCAAAGTCCCCTGATCGAGTATAACAAGCCTCCTCATCGAATATAACAAAGTCCCATCATCGAGTATAACAAAGTCCCCTGCTCGAGTATAAGAAAGTCCCTTGATCGGGTATAAGAAAGTCCCCTGATCAAGTATAACAAAGGCCCCTGATCGAGCCCAAAAAAGGCCCCTAATCGAGTATAACAAAGTCCACTGATCTAGTATAACAAAGGCCCCTAATCAAGTATAAGAAAAGCCCCTCATCGAGTATAACAAAGTCACCTGATCGAGTATAACTAAGCCGCCTAATCGAGAATAACAAAGTCCCCTGGTCGAGTATAACAAAGTCCCCTGTTCAAGTCTAACAAAGTCCCCTTATCGAGTATAACAAATTCCCCTTATCGATAACTCATCGGCGGCAAATGTCTGCCTCTGGCCTATAACAATGTCCCCGATCGAGTATAACAAAAGTCCCTTGATCGAGTATAACAAAGTCCCCTGATCGAGCATAAAAAAGTCCCCTGGCCCAGTATAACAAAGTCCCCATATCGAGCATAACAAAGTCCCCTGATCGATTAACAAAGTCCCCTGGTCGAGTATAGCAAAGGGCCCTGATCGAGTAAGACAAAGTCCCCTCATCGAGTATAAGAAAGTCCCCTGATCGAGTATAACAAACCCCCTGGCCGAGTATAACAAAATCCCCTGATCGAGAATAACAAAGTCCCCTGATCGAGTATAACAATGTCCCCTGGTCCAGTATAACAAAGTCCCCTGGTCGAGTATAACATATCCCCTGATCGAGTATAACAAAGTCTCCTGGCCCAGCATAACAAAGTCCCAGATCGAGCATAACAAAGTCCCATGGTCGATAATAACAAAGTCCCTGACTGAGTATAACAAAGTCCCCTAGTCGAGAATAACAAAGTCCTCTGATCGAGTATAACAATGTCCTCTGGTCCAGTATAACAAAGTCCCCTGATACTAGTAAAACAAAGTCCCCTGATCGGTTATAACAAAGTCCCCTGGTCGACTATAGCAAAGGGCCCTGATCGAGTAAGATAAAGTCACCTGATCGAGTATAACAAATTCCTCTTATCGAGTATAACAAAGTCCCCTTATCGAGTATAACAAAGTCCCCTGATCGAGTATAACAAAGTCCCCTGATCGGGTATAAAAAAGTCCCCTGTTCCAGTATAACAAAGTCCCCTGATCAAGTACAGAAAAGTCCCCTGGCCCAGTATAAAAAAGTCCCCATATCGAGCATAACAATGACCCCTGATCGATTATAACAAAGTCCCCTGGTCGAGAATAGCAAAGGGGCCTGTTCGAGTAGGACTAAGTCCCCTGATCGAGTATTACAAAGTCCCCTGATCGTGTATAAAAAGCCCCCTAGACGAGTATAACAAAGTCCCCTGATCGAGTATAACAAAGTCCCCTGGTCCAGTATAACAAAGTCCCATGATCGAGTCTAACATATCCCCGGATCGAGTATAACAAAGTCTCCAGGCCCAGTATAACAAAGTCCCCAGATTGAGCATAATAAAGTCCCCTGATCGACTATAACAAAGTCCCCAGAACGAGTATAACAAAGTCTCCTGATCGAGTATAACAAAGTCCCCTGGTCCAGTATAAAAAAGTCCCATGATCGAGTCTAACATATCCCCTGATCGAGTATAACAAAGTCTCCAGGCCCAGTATAAAAAAGTTCCCTGGTCGAGAATAACAAAGTCCCCTGATCCTAATATAACAAAGCCCCCTGGACGAGTATAACAAAGACCCCCTGGTCCAGTATAACAAAGTCCCCTGATCGAGTATAACATATCCCCTGATCGAGTATAACAACGTTTCCTCACCCAGTATAACAAAGTCCCCAGATCGAGCATAACAAAGTCCCCTGACCAAGTATAACAAAGGCCTCTGGTCGAATATAACAAAGTCCCCTGATCGAGTATAACAAAGTCTCCTGGTCCAGTATAACAAAGTCCCCTGATCGAGTATAACGTATCCCCTCATTGGGGATAACAACGTTTCCTGGCGCAGTATAACAAAGTCCCCAGATCGAGCATAACAAAGTCCCCTGATCGATTATAACAAAGTCCCCTGGTCGAGTATAACAAAGGGCCCTCATCGAGTAAGACAAAGTCCCCTGATCGAGTATAACAAAGTCCCCTGATCCTATTATAACAAAGCCCACCGGACGAGTATAACAAAGACCCCTGAACCGAGCATAACAAAGTCCCCTGATCGAGTATAACATATCCCCTGATCGAGTATAACAAAGTCCCTGGTGGAGTATAACAAAGTCCCCGGGTCGAGTATAACAAAGTTTTCTCATCGAGTATAACAAAGGCCCCGGGTCGAGTATAACAAAGTCCCCTAATCGAGTATAACATATCCCCTGATCGAATATACCAAAGTCCTCTGCTCGCGTATAACAAAGTCCCCTGATCGAGTATAACAAAGTCCCCTGGTCGAGTATAACAAAGTCCCCTGATCGAGTATAACAAAAGTCCCACATCGAGTATAGCAAAGTCCATTGGTCAAATATAGGAAAGTCCACTGATCGAATATGACAAAGACCCCTGATTAATTATAAAAAAGTCACCTTGTCGAGTATAACAAAGTCCAATGATCGAGTATAACAAAGGTCTCTAATCGAGTAAAACAAAGTCCCCTGATTGAGTAAAACAAAGTCCCCTGATCAAGTATAACAAAGTCCTCTGGTTGAGTATAACAAAGTCCCCGATGGAGTATAAAAAAGTCCCCTGATCGTATATAATAAAGTCCCCTGGTCGAGTATAACAAAGTCCTCTGGTTGAGTATAACAAAGTCCCTGATGGAGTATAAAAAAGTCCCCTGATCGTATATAACAAAGTCCCCTGGTCGAGTATAACAAAGTCCCCTGATCGAGTATAACAAAGGCCCCTCATTGAGTATAACAAAGTCCATTGGTCAAATATAAAAAAGTCCCCTGATCGAGTATGACAAAGTACTCTGGTCGAGAATAAAAAAGTCCACTGGTCGAGTATAACAAAGTCCCCTGATCGAGTATAACAAAGGCCCCTCATTGAGTATAACAAAATCCATTGGTCAAGTATAAGAAAGTCCCCTGGTCGAGTATAACAAAGTCCCCTAATCGAGTATAACAAAGTCTTCTGGTCGAGTATAAAAAAGTCCCCTAATGGAGTATAACAAAGTCCCCTGCTCGAGTATAACAAAGTCCCCAGACCGAGTATAACAAAGGACCCTCATCGAGTATAACAAAGTCCATTGGTCATGTATAACAAAGTCCCCTGATCTAGTATAACAAAGGCCCCAGATCGAGTATAACAAAGGCCCCTCATCGAGTATAACAAAGTCCCCTCATCGAGTATAACAAATCCGCCTAATCGAGTATAACAAGGTCCCCTGGTCGAGTATAACAAAGTCCCCTGTTCGAGTCTAACAAAGTCCCCTTATCGCGTATAACAAATTCCCCTTATCGAGTATAACAAAGTCCCCTTATCGAGTATAACAAAGTCCGGTGATCGAGTATAACAAAGGCCCCTCGTCAAGTAGAACAAAGTCCCCTGATCGAGAAAACAAAAGTCCCTTGATCGAATATAACAAAGTCCCCTGATCGAGTATAACAAAGTCCCCTGGTCGAGTATAACAAAGTCCCCTGATCGAGTATCACAAATCCCCCTCATCGAGTATAACAAAGGCCCCTCATCGAGTATAACAAAGTCCCCGGATTGAGTATAATAAAGTCCCCTGATCGAGTATAGCAAAGTCCTCTGGTTGAGTATAACAAGTCCCCTGATCGAGTATAAAAAAGTCCCCACATCACATATAACAAAGTCCCCTGGTCGAGTATAAGAAAGTCACCTGATCGAGTATAACAAAGGCCCCTCATTGAGTATAACAAAGTCCATTGGTCAAGTATAAGAAAGTCCCCTGGTCGAGTATAGCAAAGTCCCCAGAACGAGTATAACAAAGTCCCCTGATCGAGTATAACAAAGTCCCCTGGCAGAGTATAACAAAGTCCCCTGATCGAGGATAACAAAGTCCCCAGATCGAGTATAACAAAGTCCCCTGATCGAGTATAACAAAGTCCTCTGGTTGAGTATAACAAAGTCCCCTGATCGAATATAACATATCCCCTGATCGAGTATGACAAAATTCCCCTGATCGAGTATGACAAAGTCCCCTGTTTAATTTTGAAAAAGTCCCCTGGTTGACTATAACAAAGTTCCCTGATCAAGTATAAAAAAGTCCCCTGGTCGAATATAACAAAGCCCCCTCATCGAGTAAAACAACGGCCCCTAATCGAGTATAACAAAGTCCAGTGATCGAGTATAACATATCATCTGATCGAGTATAACAAAGTCCTCTGGTTGAGTATAAAAAAGTCCCCTGATCGAGTATAACAAAAGTCCCTCATTGAGTATAACAAAGTCCATTGATCAAGTATAACAAAGGCCTCTCATCTAGTATAACAAAGTCCATTGGTCAGGTATAAAAAAGTCCCCTGGTCGAGTATAGCAAAGTCCCCCGGTCGAGTATAGCAAAGTCCCCTGATCGAGTATAACAAATCCTCCTCATCGAATATAACAAAGTCCCATCATCGAGTATAACAAAGCCCCCTGCTCGAGTATAAGAAAGTCCCTTGATCGGGTATAATAAAGTCACCTGATCGAGTATAACAAAGGCCCCTGATCGAGTCCAAAAAAGGCCCCTAATCGAGTATAACAAAGTCCACTGATCTAGTATAACAAAGGCCCCTGATCAAGTATAAGAAAAGCCCCTCATCGAGTATAACAAAGTCACCTGATCGAGTATAACTCAGCCGCCTAATCGAGTATAACAAAGTCCCCTGGTCGAGTATAACAAAGTCCCCTGTTCAAGTCTAACAAAGTCCCCTTATCGAGTATAACAAATTCCCCTTATCGAGTATTGCAAAGTCCCCTTATCGAGAATAACAAAGTCCGGTGATCGAGTATAACAAAGGCCCCTGGTCGAGTATAGCAAAGTCCCCTGATCGAGTATAACAAATCCTCCTCATCGAATATAACAAAAGTCCCTCATTGAGTATAACAAAGTCCATTGATCAAGTATAACAAAGGCCTCTCATCTAGTATAACAAAGTCCATTGGTCAGGTATAAAAAAGTCCCCTGGTCGAGTATAGCAAAGTCCCCTGGTCGAGTATAGCAAAGTCCCCTGATCGAGTATAACAAATACTCCTCATCGAATATAACAAAGTCCCATCATCGAGTATAACAAAGCCCCCTGCTCGAGTATAAGAAAGTCCCTTGATCGGGTATAAGAAAGTCACCTGATCGAGTATAACAAAGTCCACTGATCTAGTATAACAAAGGCCCCTAATCAAGTATAAGAAAAGCCCCTCATCGAGTATAACAAAGTCACCTGATCGAGTATAACTAAGCCGCCTAATCGAGTATAACAAAGTCCCCAGGTCGAGTATAACAAAGTCCCCTGTTCGAGCCTAACAAAGTCCCCTTATCGAGTATAACAAATTCCCCTTTTCGAGTATTACAAAGACCCCTTATCGAGTATAACAAAGTCCGGTGATCGAGTATAACAAAGGCCCCTGGTCGAGTATAACAATGTCCCCTGATCGAGTATAACAAAGTCCCCTAATCAAGTATAACAAAGTCCCTGATCGAGTATAACATATCCCCTGATCGAATATGCCAAAGTCCTCTGCTCGAGTATAACAAAGTCCCCAGATCAAGTATAACAAAGGCCCCTCATCGAGTATAACAAAGTCCATTGGTATAGTATAAAAAAGTCCCCTTGTCGAGTATAACAAAGTCCCTAATCGAGTATAACAAAGTCCCCTGATCGAGTATAACAAAGCCCCCAGGACGAGTATAACAAAGTCCCCTGATCGAGTATAACAAAGTCCCTGTTCGATTCTAACAAAGTCCCCTTATCGCGTATAACAAATTCCCCTTATCGAGTATAACAAAGTCCCCTTATCGAATATAACAAAGTCCGGTGATCGAGTATAACAAAGGCCCCTCGTCGAGTATAACAAAGTCCCCTGATCGAAAAAAAAGTCCCTTGATCGAATATAACAAAGTCCCCTGATCGAGTATAACAAAGTCCCCTGGTCGAGTATAACAAAGTCCCCTGGTCGAGTATCACAAAGCCCCCTCATCGAGTATAACAAAGGCCCCTCATCGAGTATAACAAAGTCCCCTGATTGAGTATAACAAAGTCCCCTGATCGAGTATAGCAAAGTCCTCTGGTTGAGTATAACAAGTCTCCTGATCGAGTATAAAAAAGTCCCCTGATCACATATAACAAAGTCCCCTGGTCGAGTATAAGAAAGTCACCTGATCGAGTATAACAAAGGCCCCTCATTGAGTATAACAAAGCCCATTGGTCAAGTATAAGAAAGTCCCCTGGTCGAGTATAACAAAGTCACCAGATCGAGTATAACAAAGTCCCCTGATCGAGTATAACAAAGTCCCCTGGCCGAGTATAACAAAGTCCCCTGATCGAGGATAACAAAGTCCCCAGATCGAGTATAACAAAGTCCCCTGCTCGAGTATAACAAAGTCCTCTGGTTGAGTATAACAAAGTCCCCTGATCAAATATAACATATCCCCTGATCGAGTATAACAAAATTCCCCTGATCGAGTATGACAAAGTCCCCTGTTTAATTTT
>NW_024735547.1:0-4342 GCF_018991925.1 Homarus americanus | reverse complement strand
TTCCCAGGTACACCCATGACACCCCAGGCACACCTCTCACTCCCAGATACACCTGAGAAACTCCCAGGTACATCTCTGACACTTCCAGGTACTCCTCTGACGCTTCCAGGTACACCCTGACACTCCCAGGCACCAATGACACCAGGTACACCTCTGACACCTCGAGGTACCCTCTGACGCTCCCAGGTACTCCTCTGACACCCAGGCACACCTCCTGACACTCCAAGGTACACCTCTGACACTCCCAGGTACACAGCTGACACCCCAGGTACCCTCCTCACACTCCCTGGTACATACGTGACACTCACAGGTACACCTCTGACACTCACAGGTACACCTCTGCACCCCAGGTACACCTCTGGCACCCCAGGTAAACCTCTGACACTTCCAGGTACAACCTGACACCCAGGTACAGCCTGTGACACTCCCCAGGTACACCTCAGCCACCCCGGTACTCCTCTCACACTCTTGGTACATACCTGACACTCAGGCCACCTCTGACACCCAGGTACACATCTGGCACTCCCAGGTACACCTCTGACACTCGGTACACCTCTGACACTCCCAGGTACACCTCTGACACTCCCAGGTACACCCCTGACACTCCTGTGCCACACCTCTGACACTCCCAGGTACCTCACTGACATTCTGGTACACCTCTGACACTCCCAGGTACACCTCTTGACACTCCCTGGTACATACCTGACACTCACAGGTACACCACTGACACTCCCAGGTACACCTTGGCACTCCCAGGTACACCTCTGACACTTCCAGGTACAACTCTACACTCCCCAGGTACAGCTCAGACACTCTGGTACACCCTCTGACACTCCCAGGTACACCTCCGATACTCCCAGGTATACCCCTGACACCCCAGGTACACCAATGACACGCGGGCACACCTTGACACCCATGTACACCTCAGACACTCCCAGGTACACCTCAGACACTCCCAGGTACACCTCAGACACTCCCAGTACACCACTGACATTCCCAGGTACACCCATGACACTCCCAGGTACACCTCTGACACTCCCAGATACACCTGAGAAACTCCCAGGTACATCTCTGACACTTCCAGGTACTTCTGACGCTTCCAGGTACACCTCTGACACTCCCAGGTACAACTAATGACACTACCAGGTACACCTCTGACACTCCGGAGGTACCCTCTGACGCTCCCAGGTACTCCTCTGACACCCCAGGTACACCCTCTGACACCCAAGGTACACCTCTGACACTCCCAGTACACAGCTGACACCCTGTACTCCTCTCACACCCTGGTACATACGTGACACTCACAGGTACACCTCTGACACTACCAGGTACACCTCTGGCACTCCCAGGTACACCTCTGGCACTCCCAGGTAAACCTCTGACACTTCCAGGTACAACTCTGACACTCCCAGGTACAGCTCAGACACCCCGGGACACCTCTGACACTCCCAGGTACACATCTGACAGTCCCTGGTACACCACTGACACTCCCAGGTACACTCTGACACCCCAGGTACACCGCCGATACCCCAGGTACACCGCTGAAACTCCCAGGTACATCCCTGACACTCCCCAGTACACCTCTGACACTGCAGGTACACCGCTGACACTCCCAGGTACACAGCTGACACTCCCGTACTCCTCTCACTCCCTGGTACATCTGCACACTCACAGGTACACCTCTGACACTACCAGGTACACCTCTGGCACCCCAGGTACCCTCTGGCACTCCCGAAAACCTCCACTTCCAGTAAAACTCCTGACACCCTGGTACAGCCCAGACACCCCAGGATACACTGCACTCGGTACTCCTTCACACTCCCTGGTACATACCCGACACTCACAGGTACACCTCTGACACTACCCAGGTACACATCTGGCACCAGGTACACCTCTGACACTTCCAGGTACACCCCTGACACTCCCAGGCACCTCTGACACTCCCAGGTACACCCCCTGACACTCCCAGTTACACTCTGACACCCTACTCCACTGACATTCCTGGTACACCTCTGACACTCCCAGGTACACCTCTGACACTCCCTACATACCTGACACTACAGGTACACCACTGACACTCCCAGGTACATCTCTCTACACCTAGGCACACCTCTGACACTTCCAGGTACAACTCTGACACCCAGGTACAGCTCAGACACCCCAGGTACACCTCAGACACTCCCAGCCACCCTCAGACACTCCCAGGTGCACCTCTGACACCCCAGGTACACCTCTGACACTCCCAGGTACACCTCATACACTCCCAGGTACACCTCAGACACTACTCCCAGTTACACCTCCGACATTCCCAGTTACACCTCCGACACTCCCAGTTACACCCCTGACACTCCCAGGTACACCTTGACACTCCCAGGTACACCTCTGACACTCCCAGGTACACCTCCACACCCTGACACTCAACTGACAATCCCTGGTACACCTCTGACACTCGTAAGGTACCCTGACACTCCCAGGTACACCTCTGACACTGCCATGTACAACTCTGACACTCCCAGGTACACCGCGCCACTCCCAGGTACACCGGTGACACTGCCAGGTACACCTCTGACACCCATGTACACCTCAAACACTCCAGGTACACCTCAGACACTCCCAGGTATACCTCCAGACACTCCTAGGTACACCTCTGACACTCCCAGGTACACCGCTGACACTCCCAGGTACACCGCTGACACCCCAGGCCTCCGATACCCCAGGCACACCTCTGAAACTCCCAGGTAATCCTCTGACACCCCTGGTTCACCTTGACACTCCCAGGTACACCTCTGACACTCCAGATATACCTCTGACACTCCCAGGTACACCTCTGACATTCCCAGGTACACCTCCGATACTCCCAGTACACCTCTGATACTCCCAGGTACACCTCTGGCACTCCCAGGTACTCCCCTGACACTCCCAGGTACACCTCCGATACTCCAGGCACACCTCTGACACTCCCAGGTACTCCTCTGACACTCCCTGTTCACCTCTACACTCCCAGGCACACCTCCGATACTCCCAGGTACACCGCTGACACCTGCTGTACCTCCTCTGACACTCTCTAGTTCACCTCTGAACACTCCCAGGTACACCTCTGACACTCCCAGGTACACCTCCTGACACTCCCAGGTACACCTCTGACACTCCCAGGCACACCTCCGATACTCCAGGTACACCTCTGACACTCCCAGGTACATCTCTGACACTCCCAGGTACACCTCTTGATACTCCCAGGTACACCTCCTGACACCTCCCAGGTACTCCCGACACGCCCAGGTACACCTCCGATACCCAGGCACACCTCTGACACTCCCAGGTACTCCTCTGACACTCTGGTTCACCTGACACTCCCAGGTACACCTCTGACACCCGAGGTACACCTCTGACACTCCCAGGTACACTTGACACTCCCAGGCACACCTCCGACTCCCAGGTACACCTCCGATACTCCCAGGTACGCCTCTGACACTCCCAGGTACTCCCCTGACACGCCCAGGTACACCTCTGACACTCCCAGGTACACCTCTGACACTCCCAGGTACACCTCTGACACTCCCAGGTACACCGCTGACACTCACAGGTACACCTCTGACACTCCCAGGTACACATCTGACAGTCCCTGGTACACCACTGACACTCCCAGGTACACCTCTGACACTCCCAGGTACACCGCTGATACTCCCAGGTACACCGCTGAAACTCCCAGGTACATCCCTGACACTCACAGGTACACCTCTGACACTCGCAGGTACACCGCTGACACTCAGGTACACCACTGACACTCCCAGGTACACCTCAGACATTCCCAGGCACACCTCTGACACTCCCAGGTACACCACTGACACTCCCAGGTACACCTCTGGCACTCCCAGGTACATCTTGACACTTCCAGGTACAACACCTACACTCCCAGGTACACCTCAGACACTCCCAGGTACACATCAGACACTCCCAGGTACACCTCAGACACTCCCAGGTACACCTCCTCAGACACTCCCAGGTACACCCTCAGACACCCCAGGTACACCACCGACATTCCCAGGTACACCCATGACACTTCCAGGTACACCTCTCTGACACTCCCAGACACCTCAGAACTCCCAGGTACACCTCTGACACTTCCAGGTACTGCTGACGCTTCCAGGTACACCTCTGACACTCCCAGGTACACCAATGACACTACCAGGTACACCTCTGACACCTGAGGTACTCCTCTGACGCTCCCAGGTACTCCTCTGACACTCCGTACACCTCTCTGACACCCAAGGTACACCTCTGACACTCCCAGGTACACAGCTGACACTCCCAGGTACTCCTCTCACACTCCCTGGTACATACC
>NW_024735546.1:0-6368 GCF_018991925.1 Homarus americanus | reverse complement strand
TGTGGTTTGGTGGTCACCTGTGGTGTGGTGGTTACCTGTGGTGTGGTGGTCACCTGTGGTTTGGTGGTCATCTGTTGTGTGGTGGTCACCTGTAGTGTGGTGGTCACCTGTTGTGTGGTGATCACCTGTTGTGTGGTGGTCACCTGTTGTGTGATGGTCACCTGTTGTGTGGTGGTCACCTATTGTGTGGTGGTCACCTGTTGCGTGGTGGTCACCTGTGGTGTGGTGACACTTGTTGTTTGGTGGTCACCTGTTGTGTGGTGGTCACCTGTTGTGTGGTGGTCACCGGTGGTGGTCACCTGTGGTGTGGTGGTCTCCGTGGTGTGGTGGTTACCTGTTGTGTGGTGATCACCTGTTGTGTGTGGTGGTCACCTGTTGTGTGATGGTCACCTGTGGTGTGGTGGTCACCTGTTGTGTGGTGGTCACCTGTGGTGTGGTGGTCACCTGCTGTGTGGTGATCACCTGTGGTGTGGTGGTCACCTGTGGTGTGGTGGTCACCTGTTGTGTGGTCACCTGTTGTGTGGTGGTCACCTGTTGTGTGGTGGTCACCTGTTGTGTGGTGGTCACCTGTTGTGTGGTGGTCACCTGTGGTGTGGTGGTCACCTGTTGTGTGGTGGTCACCTGTTGTGTGATGGTCACCTGTGGTGTGGTGGTCACCTGTGGTGTGGTGGTCACCTGTGGTGTGGTGGTCACCTGTTGGTGGTCACCTGTGTGGTGGTCACCTGTTGTGTGGTGGTCACCTGTTGTGTGATGGTCACCTGTGGTGGTGGTCACCTGTGTGGTGGTCACCTGTGGTGTGGTGGTTACCTATTGTGTGGTGGTCACCTGTGGTATGGTGGTCACCTTTGGTGTGGTGGTTACCTGTTGTGTGGTGGTCACCTGTGGTGTGGTGGTCACATGTGGTGTGGTGGTCACATGTGGTGTGCTGGTCACCTGAGGTGTGGTGGTCACATGTGGTGTGGTGTGGTGGTCACCTGTGGTGTGGTGTGGTGGTCACCTGTGGTGTGGTGGTTACCTGTGGTGTGGTGGTCACCTGTGGTGTGATTTGATTTTTTGATTTTGCTTACAGCGGCTATTTTATTGTGCACCCCACACTCATCCTGTGATCGGTAGCGCAAAAGGATTACAGAGTAGGGTTTACAACGGGTCATAATAATTAACCCCCGTTGTCAGGATATTATGGCACTGAATGTTACACAGTATTTTAATTACATTATTTGTTTAGTTCTATACATAAAAGGTAACTTATTCATAAATGCGTGAGTACAGGCGTGTGAGGCAGTATGTCTGGCCTCACACTTTGTTATTCACATTTACGTGAGAAGTATTCAAGCACATTGTGTATTTGGTTCTGTACTTGTGAACTGATAAAGTTACTAAGTGCAAAAAAGTGGATACAATCTAAATATGTCGGCTATCTTGCCATTAGAGATGAAGTGTTGTGCCATTTCACACACAGTGTGCTTGGACCTGTCCCTAAAAGGTTCTATCTTCGCACAGTCGAGGACGTAGTGTTCAAGTGTGTGGCCATATATCTGGCCACACACTTTACATTTAGTCTTGTTTACATCTGCTTGAGGAACATACAGCCAAAGGTACTTATATCCTAACCTTAATCTAGCGGTTACAACATCTTGTAATCTAGTGATCGTGTTACTTGCTCCATATACATGTTTCACTTGATACATCTCATCATGGTAACCTATGGATCGACTAGTGCCTGTTTGCACTAGTCTACTTGCGTCAAACTCATCAATAAGTTCTTTCCTAATTACAGTTTTAAGGGTTCTTTTTGACAGACCCAAATTGTATTCAACGGTGTCTTTCTTAGACGCGAGTTTGGCGAGGGCATCAACTCTGTCATGTTTTATGAGGCCTATGTGAGAGGGGATCCACAACAGTTTGACCTTGACACCCCGGTCAACAAGGCACGCATATTTGTGTCTGGATTCAGAGACAAGAGCGTGACAACCTGAGTCGAGGGTGCCAAGGGCAAGTAGTGAGGATAGAGAGTCAGTGATGATGAGACTGTCAGTGACAGTGGTTTCAATGAATTTAATTGCTGTGAGTATGGCAACTAATTCAGTTTGTAGAGTGGATGCCCAGTTGTTAATTCTAACTCCTTTCTCAATTATATTACCGTCAGATTGAGTCACAACAATAGCACTTCCAGCCCTCCCACAGGCGGTGTTAAGAGATCCATCAGTGTAGATGGTCTGTGTGATATTATCATCAGTCTGTAGAGTGTGTATGTGTTCAAGAGCTCTCAATTTGGCAGTGTGTTGGAGCTAAATGCTTTGTATAATTAATTTTTTTAGGCGGATACGTCGGTATTGTGATATCGAAGGGAACTGTCCGCCAGGGTGGCAGGAAGCGCTGTTGTGTCTCAATTTTGTACAGGTGGTCTAGTCCAAACATCTTCATATGTGTAGCTGTAGTTTGGATCCATTTAGACTCAGTAGTCCCATGGTTCATACATTCTAGCTATTTTAAGGAAACAATGTTATCAGAATCACCACGCAGAAGCCCCAGGGCTATCATGAGGTTGACTTCAATTATTCTATCTTTAACACTGGGTATACCTAGTTCTTTCCTCATATTAAGTACTTTAGTGCTCATGGGACATCCTAGGATAATTCTGAGGGCTTTATTTTGCATTTTCTCGAGTTTGTCAACGCCTTTCCCGTCACGAATGACCAAGGCTGGTGCGTGGTAATCTATCAGAGATCTTATATAGCCTAGGTACATTGTTTTAACAATTCTAATATTAGCACCATAGTGCGGGCTGTACCCCGCTACACTTCTAAGAGGTCTCAGTCTGTCAGTACATTGGCGGGTTAGCTATTGTATGGCAGGTAGGGTACAAGGGACGGAGACACCAAGATATTTAAAAGAAGAAACATAGTCAATAGTGTTGTTACCTATCTTGAACTTGGCGGGGCCGCGTTTGCGGTTACCAGCTTGTATGTTGAACACCTTAGTTTTCTCAGTGGAGATAATAAGACCGAGGTTCTCACAGGCTGCGTATACATGGTTCAGGGTGGTTTGCATTTCACGATGAGTTTTAATATGTATATTGTATAAGAATATCATCAGCATAGCTGATTGAGATATTGCTGGGGTTGTCTGGAATTAAATTTAATAATGCATTCATAAGAACATTGAAAAAAGTGGGGCTAAGGACTCCACCTTGTTTTACCAAGTTGCATATCTTTAACTTCACTTTTGTAACTCTGAAACAGTGCAGCAGCCCTTCTGTTGGTTAGGTAACCACTTATCCTGTGTAACAGCCTACCTCCTATATCCATTTTGGCTAGTTCGTACAATATCAGTTGCCTATTGGCAATATCAAATGCAGCTTTTAGGTCAAGAAATGTGGTGTATCTGTGCCTTTCATCACCATGCACAGTTAGGAATGTGGTGATGCAATTATGTACACCTTTACCATGGGTGAAGCCATTTATGTTAGGAGACATGTGTTCTCTGATTCTATATAAGAGTCTGCCAAGAACCATCCTCTCAAAGGTTTTACACAGGCAGCTGGTTAGTGATATGGGACGAAAAGCATCAGGCTGTCCTGGTTTCGGTATTGGTACAACAATACTGCTGGTCCATGATGTGGGTAGTTGGCCCTCGGCATGACTCATATTGTACAATACCAACAATGGATTACCTGGCACGCGCCTTAGTAGTCTAACGATGTTGTAGGTGACTCCGACCTCTCCAGGGGAAGTAGACCTACCCCTGGCGAGGGGGGCATCAAGCTCCCACTCAGTATATGGAACATCACACTCATCGTGCTGTTTGCCCATCATAAAGCTAATAAGATTACTTCTCTCTACAGACTTCGCATCAAGGAGTCCCCGAGTCCCAGCTGGTAACATGTCATAGCTTGATACATGAGCCCACTTTGTTATTAGCTCATTCGACTTTTGCGGAGGGTTTGGATGGGAGACGTGTCTACTGTTTTTACCTCTGATTGTGTTTATGTCTTTCCAGGCTTTGGTGAGGGATGTGTGTTGGTTCAGGCTGTTGACATATGTCTCCCATGCATTTTGTCTGAGTTCGTTTACACGTTCCCTGACAGCAGCAAGGGAAGCTTGATACAATTGAAACATTTGAGGTGTTCTAATTTGTCTGTAACCCTTACCCACCCTCCTAACCCTAGCCCTGAGTTTCTTCAGCTCAGGGTCATTATAGCACTGCTGTTGCCTGTTCCCATTATGCTGACCACGTTTTCTCCTTTTTTTGATGGAATCATTGTTGGTGAAGTATGCATAAGTCCTATCTATCAGATCGTCATGGAAACTTTGGTAGTTGTCAGGCTTGTAGTCCTTGTACCAGTCATGGATGAAGTCTATGAACTGGCTTTCATGTTCTTGCTTGACTGTGATTCTACGTCTGTTGAGTTTACCACCAGTGGGGGTGTCATTGGCTACATGTATACTAGCTTGGATTGGGCTGTGGTCAGACATAAGATCAGTGACAACATCAGAGCTATGAGTTGTGTATGATAGATTAAAGCCAATACATTTGTCTAGACCCCCGCCATAGATGTGTGTTGGTTCATTATTACCTATAATTTGAACATCTTCATATGCGCTGAGAAGTGAGATAAGTCTGCTACCATTGGTGTTAGTGGTGGAGTCACCTAATTTCTTGTGTCTAGCATTCAGGTCACCCATCAGGATAGTGGGCTCAGTGTGTAAAAAGTCTGGGAGATCTGTGTACTGAAGCTGATCTGAGGGAGCATAGGCGTTTAGCACGTTGAGTGTGGAGTTGCCCAGGTGGATAGTGATCCCATGGTACTGAAGGTTGGTAGTCTTTTTGGATACAAGAGGTACATGCGGGAGTGACTTCTTAACATACATCAAACATGTGTGAGTAGAACTAGGATCATAATACACATAATTGGGCAGACTGGGTGGGGGCTTACCATTAGGTGTGAGACACTCCTGCAGACACACAATATCGATGTCCTCAGTCACAACTTTGTGGTGTAGGTCAGGGTATCGTTTTCTAAGGGATGAGATGTTCCAACTCATCACCTTCACCGGTCTGTATCTTTGTCTGGTATTAACACTGGCCATTATGAAATGTATTTGGAAAGAAGCAAAAGGCACTGTATGATACTGTTCTTTTCTGCGCTGCCTGTCCCTTCGGCAGGCAGTAGGCCAGTTAACTTTTTTTAAACATTTCTGGAGCATGTACGGCTCAACAATTGTTGTATTTCAGTGGCAGACAACAACACACTTTGGTTACACTCGACATCACCGCCATTTTCTGTTTGTGCTTGTTCATCTTCACTGACCATGTCCACAGAGGCATCAGTAGAACTGTTACCAGCATCACTATTTTCCTCTGCGTGGACACTAGTTCCTGGTGGGTCTTGAGTTTCCACATCTGGTACTGACATCTGAATGTCTTCAGCTTGACTGTAATTTTTCCGTAGCTGCTGCACTGTGTTGGTGGTGTTTTTTTCCTTTAGTGTATCACAGAGGCTCCTTAACATTTCAGTTTGAGCTGTAAATTGAGCTTTGAGTTCTTTAATTTCATTTTTCAAATCATTGATCTCTTCACGTTGTGCGTGTTCATGGAGTGTGTTGGCAGCTACCTGTTGTGTCGGTACGTCTGTGTTGCCCCATACTGATCTTTCGATGACTGCTGGTGATGATCCTGGAGCTTTGGTCGGGAGGGCGGGCCAGGGATTGGCCGTAGGGAGTACCCTAGCAGCATTAGTGTTTCTTGAGACCTGCCTGGGTGGCGGGTCTGGGCGCTGAAGGGGTGTAGGAGCTCTAGAACAGTCAGGGTGCCATACAGGAACTCCAACTGTTTTGCAGTTAATACACTTCTGTTGGATGACACCCCTTGAGCAACTGTATCTCTGCAAACCTGTGTTGCAGTTGTAAAACCTCCGGTTAGGGGGCTGATAGAGAGTTACCTTCAGAGTCCGACAGGCACCACGGACTCGAATGGTCTTGGGTGGGTCTTCCGAGCCAACCCAGTCTGCAATGACTGCATTCTTGCCCCTGAGTCGCTTCGTCCTTCTCATGTCGGGATGAGCTTCTAGTAGTGTAGGGGTCTGGTACTGGTCGAGCCCTATGATTAAGATGGTTTTCTTGCTCGATGGTTGGGATGATTGTTCCATGGTTATTCCCCTTATGCTATTGGTGAGAAGATCTTGTATGACCGCTGGGTCGTTTCTAATCAGAACATGATCTTGTGTACCGACTCTGAACTGAAACTCAGCCTCTGGGTGTTTGTCTTCCGCATCGTTCAGCCAGAGATACTTGTCTTCAGGTGATGTACCTTCAGGGACGTATAATCTTACTCTCATGGGGGGTTGAGGTTGTAGTTGATGGTCGCCT
>NW_024735545.1:0-13393 GCF_018991925.1 Homarus americanus | reverse complement strand
AAATAAACTAGAGGCTAATCTTCACATGAGCCAGTAAGACACTTTGACGGAGGCGGTTACGTACAACAGGAAAGCTCTGATAACATATAATGTACAGTATATACCGTTTAAGTTGCGTCAGCAGCTCTATACACCACTTATTGACTTACTCATTCACTGCCGTAGAAATATTTACTTCTCTAACAGTTTTCTATATGGTTCCTAGTCATTATAATACGACCTTGTAAAATCAAATGATCTAAATTAAACTAAACTTATCCACCAAACTTATTAGCTAACAACCTTCTAAAACACGATATATGCAAATCAAAAGTTCTAAATTCAACTTAACTTATCGTAATATAACTATTATAACTAAACCATTTTAATTAAACCTAACCTAAACACCTCAAGTGCCACAAACAGAAGGAAAAAACACCTTTAATATTATCGTGTAGGAGGCCCTGTAACCCACTAACTCCAGGTAATGCATCTATATCAATCTACCTGCGTTAGAAGCTCTATACGTGGCTATGATCGTTACCCACTGCTGGAGAACATTTGTACTTCTATAATTACCCCTGGAGAAACAATGCACCAATTTACGATTTATTTATTTTATTTTTCATTTATTTTTTATTCTTGGTCCATACTGTAAACATCGCCCGCTTGTGAGTCCTGTCAGCCATTTTGTTCTAACTTTCGGGGATTCTAAAATAAGCTATAAATAAATAAATAAATAAATAAATAAATAAATAAAACAAGCATCTTTTGTTTTCTAACCCATGAGCTGTGAGTCTTCATTATATACTTCAACATTACTGTAAACTAAGGCTAGAGAGGGTGTGTACAGTACTAGTGGAGTCAAGACGAGAAGGTATTTCAAATCCATAAAGGGTTTTACAAGTGGAGAGTCTTACAAGTGGAGGGTCTTACAGGTGGAGAGTCTTACAAGTGGAGGGTCTTACAGGTGGAGGATTTTAATAAGGATAAATACAGCAAGTCTTACAGTTGAATCAGCCAAGTCGAGGAAAACTCTGAAGAGTCACGTAACTTCTACCTGGTGTTACCTGTAATCAAGCTAAGGTATATGTAAGAAGAATATTATCTCGTTACTATCCATTCCTCTTCCACTATCCTGCGAGGTGGTGTATTAATAGGCACAGATACTCATGATAAAGAAGGAATAAAGAGAAAGACGCAAGATACCTATAAAATGCGACAGAATATACCCACACATGCGTAATCCTAACCCATCCCAACCCAACCCAACCCTATCCTACCCCAGCTTCACCACAGTACACAAAGTCATTCTTGGTATCAGAATGACGCCTAAACACCCTGTATCGCCTAAGACACATTTAATCGGATGGTTCGTTGACGGTTTTATTTCTTCGGTATAAACCAGAGAAGCAATTAGTTCGTGGGAACAGTGAGTCAAAATACTTCACATCAGCTTCGTTTACGACCTCCAGCTGATATTTACTTCTGTTGTCTATATCAATCACATTTTATAATGAAAACAAAAATATGGTTAGTTACTTAAAAATGAAAAAAACATCATACTTAGATACTTAAGAGTGAGAAAAAAGATACTTAAGATACTTAAAAATAAAAACACTCTTTGATACTTAAATTAGGACAAAATAAACGGACATAAACATTTAACTATGAGCGGTGGATATTACGACATGTACCGGCTATCAATACAGAGGCGCTATTTAGCCGTGAAGTTCTCTCAGAAACTCAACAAGACAATATGTGGTCACGTAAAAATTTCAGGTTAATTTTAACACCATCCGTCATTTTAAACCTTGGCACCTGTAGATTAAGAAAATATATGGTGATATTTTTTCTGATGGGATAAAGGTCATTGGTCCAGAGAAGTAAGAGAGGAAAAAATCACTTGAGAGGCATGACTAAGATGCCTGCATGGTGATAAAAGATCATATACTACCATTTGGGTTTTCAAATTAAGTCTATTACATAAATATCAAACTCAGCAAGATTAAAGAACAGGATTGCATTTCTACAGCCATTGTCGTCAATATGTTGATGCAATACACAATGTTATTGGTGACTGTAATCCCAGGAAAATGATGCTCTTTTAAAATTGGTAACTGGAGCTGTAATGCCAGAAAATGCCAAATATGACAATCTATGTGCATATGAAGTTGGAAGACAAAATTATGAAAATTTTGTCAAGAAACGTATTGTTGGTCCATTGAGCATCTGGGAAAAGATGTCCAAGGTTAATCTTCTGTCGTGGAAAGCAGCAAATAAGACTTCAACCATCAAATTGCTATCACAAGTTATAGAACTTAAGCAGGACATACAGTATATGCATCACAGAAGGGCAGCACTGTACATATCAAGTCACCAGACACTGATGTGTTTGGCATATTAAAGCAGCCTCAATTTGGAGAAAATACAAGTATGAAAACAGGAACTGGTGAGCGACGACACATTGGGCAGAGAGCCTTACAGGTTTCCATGCCTTCACAGGATCTGACTGCATTGGAAAATTTGTTGGCAAAGGAAAGAAAGCATGTTGGAGCACTTTGATGAAATCTAACACAAAAGTCCTAGGTGCATTCAAGATGCTGAGTAGACCAAATGCCCTCCAGCAGACATGTTTATTGGTCTAAAGGAATTTGTATTTAAGCTCTACTGTCCACGAATGACTTTCACTAAACTGTCATAACTTAGATGGCATCTCTTCAAGAAAACGCAGGCAGAAGCTGGAGAACTACCAGCGACTGCAGCAACTCTAAAGCATCATATATTGAGAGGAAGGTATCAAGCTCTTCTGTGGTCTTGTGATGCAGACAGTGAAATGCTTTCACAATTAGAGCATGGCAGGAAGATTGGCAATGACTGTTTCATACTTGTAATATCAGACCAACCACCAGCTCCAGAAGCAATCACAGAACTTGTTAAATGTGGATGTGGCGTCAGGAAATGTGGATCATTGTCATGTTCATACAGGAAGAATCAGAAAGAATAGCATGACATGCCACGAGATGTGTAACTGTCAAGCAGATGATGAGAAATGCCTAAACAAGGTGAAGGAATCTGTTGTACACAGAAGACTCTGATGACGAGGACTGAAGCAATGTCGTAAATAATAACTTGTGACTTGTTTACACATGATGTATAACACTACAAACTTTTAAGAAATATAAAACGGTGGTTCTAAGCTTTTCAGATAATGGTAATATGTATATGTTTAATTTCCAGTATTTGTCTTTAGCAAATAATTTTACTTACTGCAATCTCTTCTTTGCCAGAGACAGGATGGCATATATGAGCAGCCATGTTCGTAACACACTTATGATATTATAACAGCATTCATGATATATTATGTTAAATTGTAATCATATAATACTACATGTTCATAGGTTATTAGTCATGTTTTAAGTTAATTAGGACTTAATGGTAATACATCTGTGGTTCATTACGCCACTCTTTAATAAAACTTCTTTAAAGGCATAAAACTTATAATAAACCGTTCAGAAAAAATGACACCACAGTTCCTTAACATAGTTTATAAGGATTATTATAATGTATGGTGTCAAAAAATTAACATGAAATTTTTACGGGATTACTTAAGCTCCTACACTAAAACCTGCCGACCTAACCTAACCTTTTTTACCCACCTCTACCTACTTACCTAACCTGACATAATCTAACCTAACCTGACGTAATCTGACCTAACCTGACATAATCTAACCTAACCTGACATAATCTAACCTAACCTGACATAATCTAACCTAACCTGACATAATGTAACCTAACCTGACATAATCTAACCTAACCTGACGTAATCTGACCTAACCTGACATAATCTAACCTAACCTGACGTAATCTGACCTAACCTGACATAATCTAACATAACCTGACGTAATCTAACCTAACCTGACATAATCTAACCTAACCTGACGTAATCTGACCTAACCTGACATAATCTAACCTAACCTGACATAATCTAACCTAACCTCCCCGTCTGACATAAGCTAACCTAATCAAACCTAACTTTCCCACCTACCTAACATAACCTATCTACTTATTACCTACCTAACCCCTTTAACCCAACCTGACATAATCTAACCTAACCTATTGAAACTTAACTTAACCACCTACCTCATCTAACACCACTTTGTAATCTCTCTGTGCTACAGCTGACAGGATGAGTATGGGGGCACAATAAACTAGCCTCTAAGTGGCAAAATTAACAAAACTAACCTAACCTAACCCAACCTGACTTAACCTAACCTGATCTGATCTATCCAACTTAAAAACTTAGAATATATAATAAAGCCGTTAGGTTAATTTAGGCTAAATATGGTTGATTCATATTTTGTTTTGACAGAAATTCCCGGCAAAATAACGTATCTATATTGAGAACCACCGCCATGTTGGTTCCACGTTAACAAGACACGGATACACTACAGAATAACCCGCGTTCGTTTAACCTCAATTACTACAGTTTACTTTATAATCTTATTTCACAATCTTCACTACATCTCGCTTCACAATCTTCACTGCATCTCACTTCACAATCTTCAGCCAGGTGAGGCTTATGGATCGGGCTTTTTGTGCGAGAGATAGGAAACGTAGGACTAGGGTATGTTTTCCTGGGGCTGGGATAGGGCATGTAGCCGAGAGGTTAGACAGAGTTTTGTCAGGGGAGGGTACCAATCCAGTAGTGTGCCTTAGTGTGGGGGGAAACGACATAGGTAAGGTTAGGAGTGAGGAACTTTTCAAGAGGTATAGGGAGGCGTTGGGGAAGATTAGAGATAGGGGAGGGGTCCCGATAGTATGTGGTGTCTTGCCTAGAAGAGAGGTTGGTCGTGAATGGCTGTCCAGGGCAATTGCTATTAATTGCCGACTGGAAAAACATTGTGCAAACAATGGTTGGGCATTCATTGATGACGGGCAACGATTTTATGGCAACGACTACCTGTACTATCGCGACGGAGTACACTTGTCTCGTGAGGGGGTAAAGACGTTGTCTGCATCCCTGGAGCGTGAAATTGTCACTCCGAAGGGGGGGTTTTGCCAGTAGAGAGGGGTCGGGGAAAATGGGAGTCAAAAAACAAGCAGGTCCTGGGAAGTAGTGAAACAGAAGTAGATAATGCTGAAAATATAGTTAGTCATAATAACAAACATCAAAGTAATAAATGTAAAACAGATAGAAACGAAGAAATATATTGAGTAAGCTTATTATACTAATAGTAGAAGCTTTTCCTGTGTAGTTCAAATGGACTACAGCCTTAGGCCATTGTTAGTAAAGAGAACATAGATATAATTGCAATAACGGAAACATGGATAAATTCAAACAGCAAGCATTTTTTAGCAGAATTTATGGCTCCAGGATATAACCTATTTAAATTTGACAGAGTAGGAATGAGAGGTGGCGGTGTAGCAGTGTATATCAGGGTGTCATTAAAAGGCTGCAATAAATCAAACATTAAAACAAATAGCGACAATGAAAGTATTTGGGTAGAGATTGGTGAGGGCAGTGAATCCGTAGTCATTGGTGTTATATATAGACTACCTAATTTGAGTAGGAACGATGGTAAATTGCTATGGGAGGAAATAAAGAAGGCATCTGATAGAAACAATGTATGTATTCTAGGCGATTTCAACTTTTCAGGCATAGATTGGAAAAATCAACTTAGCGATAATGAATCTGAAGATTTTATAGAAGTAGTACAGGATAGTTTTATATATAAATTTATAAACTTGCCCACTAGAGGAAATAATATCCTTGATTTAGTTCTCAGTAATAATGAAAATCTAGTAAAAGATGTTGGGATTGGAGACGAACTAGGAAACAGTGATCATAAAGCCATATATTTTAACATAATATGGGATGGCAGGAAGAAGGAAAATTCGGCCTTGATCCCGGATTTTAGGAATGCTAATTACGGTAGCATAAGGAGAGACCTAAGGGATGACCCTATGGTCAAAAGATTAATCCCCCCCACACCTCCCGAAACTGTCAACTTAGGACGGGATAACCCCGAATTTAATTTAGCAGCTACTTATGAACAATTTATTGCGACAATCAATAATGCCCAAAATAAACACATCCCTAAAAGAAAATTCAGATCGATACGGAACCAACCAAAATGGATGAATAATAGACTCTTAGATCTTCTAGGAAAAAAGAAAGGAGTATATAGAAAAGTTAAGAAAGGCGAAAATCACTTACTTGGTTACTATCAGAACCTAACAAGACAGGTATAAACAGAAATTAGGAAAGCAAAGAGAAATTATGAAATCAAGGTAGCAAACGAATCGAAATATACCCCGAAAGCTTTTTATCAACTGTATAAATCAAAGGTTAGAGATACAATAGGTCCCCTTAAAACTATGACAGGAGAAATGACTGATGATGAGTTAGAAATGTGTAGTACGTTAAATAGTCATTTTCGCT
Source organism: Homarus americanus (assembly GCF_018991925.1). NCBI lineage: Eukaryota > Metazoa > Arthropoda > Malacostraca > Decapoda > Nephropidae > Homarus > Homarus americanus. Next base: position 6,969 of record NW_024735545.1, on the reverse strand, counting down.
CCGTATTCAAAAATGAAAACCTAGCACAGTTTCCAGAAGTTCATAAGGTATATAAATTTATAGCATAGAAAAATATGTTGATGAATATCAATATTACTAGTAAATCTATGTGCTTAAAGTAATTAACAAACCAAGCTCTCATAAATCGCCTGGTCCAGACGAGGTATATGCTAGAATATTAAAAAGAATGTAGAGATGAGTTGAGAATCCATTAGCAGTTTTATTTAATAAGTCATTAGAATCGGCCTAGTGCCAGAAGCTTGGAACTTGCAAAATGTAGTTCCGATTAAAAAAGGGTGATAAATCAAGAGCATCAAATTACGTCCCATTAGTCTCACGTCAATCATAGGCAAGTTACAGAGTCAATTATTGCTACAAAACTGTAGGCCACCTTGAAACATTCAACTTAATTCATTCTTCTCAGCACGGGTTCACCCAGGGACGTTCTTGTCTCTGCCACAAATTTGCTTAGCTTTTTCTCAGAAGTATTTGAAGCGGTGATAATGATAAGTCAAGTATGATATAATTTATTTAGATTTCAGTAAAGAGCTCGATAGAGTCCTCATGAGAGATTGATATGATGGTAGAAGAATACGGAATAGGTGGATCAGTATTAAAAATGGATTAGGTCAGCGGTTAACTGGTAGGAAACAAAGAGTCAGCATAAATGGATTAAAGTCAGACTGGGGTGCGGTCAAAAGCGGAGTTCCTCAGGGATCTGTATTAGGCCCTCTGCTGTTTGTTATATTCATTAATGATCTTGATTTAGGCATAACTAGTAGGATTAGTAAATTTGCAGATGATACCAAAATGGGGAGAGTGATAAATTCAGACAGTGACTTTGAACACCTTCAAAGAGATCTAGATACCTTACATGAGTGGTCAGTAGACTGGCAAATGAAATTTAATAGTGATAAATGCAAGGTACTACAGATAGGGAAGACGAATACAAACGTTAAGTATAAACTAGGTAACACGGAAATAGAAAACTCAGTTTGTGAAAAAAATCAAGGTGTATTTGTTAGCAACGACTTGAAACCTAGAAAACAATGTATTAGCGTTCGCAACAAGGCAAACAGGATTCTTGGGTTCATATCTAGGTCTGTGAGTAACAGAACTGCTGACGTTATCTTGAAACTTTACCTAGCATTAGTGAGGCCAGACATGGATTATGCGGTTCAGTTCTGGTGTCCTTATTATAGAATGGACATAGATTCTTTTGGAGTACAAAGAAGAATGACAAAATGATCCATATTATTAGAAACCTTCCATATGATGAAAGACTGAAAAGCTTTAGCTATTCATTAGAGAGGCGTAGAGTTAGGGGAGATATGAGGAGGTGTACAAGTGGGTGCGGATTAACAAGGGTAAAATGGAAAATGTTCTGAAGCTCAGTAATAACGAAATAACTAGAACAAATGGCTTTAAATTAGATAAATTCCGATTCAGAAAGGATATAGGCAAGCACTGGTTTGGTAATAGAGTTGTAGATATGTGGAATAGGCTACCGAGTGCCATAGTAGGATCGGGGATGCTAGGGAGCTTCAAGACGAAGTTGGATAGGCACATGGAAGTGCTGGGATGGGTGTGAAAGGGATCTGCCCTGTATGGGCCAGTCGACCTCCTGCAGTATCCCACTTTCTTATGTTCTTATGTTCTTATGTTCACCTCACAATCTTTACTACATCTCACCTCACAATCTTCACTACATTTCACTTCACAATCTTCACTACATCTCACTTCACAATCTTCACTACATCTCACTTCACAATCTTCACTACATCTCACTTCACAATCTTCACTACATCTCACTACACAATCTTCACTACATCTCACTTCACAACCTTCACCACATCCACCTTCCACCCCACCTCAAGACCCCACTCACATCTCTCACTCACATCCTTCACTCACAACTTCTCATCTACATATCTCACTCCACAATCTTCACTACATCTCACTTCACAATCTTTACCACATCTCACTTCACAATCTTCACTACATCTCATTTCACAATCTTCACTACATCTCACTTCACAATCTTCACTACATCTCACTTCACAATCTTCACTACATCTCACTTCACAATCTTCACTACATCTCACTTCACAATCTTCACTATATATCACTTCACAATCTTCATTACATCTCACTTCACAATCTTCACTACATCTCACTTCACAATCTTCACTACATCCCACTTCACAATCTTCACTACATTCCACTTCACAATCTTCACTACATCCCACTTCACAAACTTCACTACATCTCACTTCACAATCTTCACTACATCTCACTTCACAATCTTCAATACATCTCACTTCACAATCTTCACTACATCTCACTTCACAATCTTTCACTACATCTCACTTCACAATCTTCACCATATTCACTTCACAATCTTTACTACATCTCACTTCACAATCTTCACTACATCTCACTTCACACCCAAATGCCACATCCCTACCCACAACCTCTCACCACATCCCCACCTCAACAACTTCACCCATCCCCACGCCAACTTTCCACCACATCCCCACTCACAACTTCTCACCACATCCCACTCCACAATCTCTCACCACCTCCCCACCTCACAACTTCCCTACCACATCCTCACCACACACCCCCACCACATCCCCACTCACAACCCCACCACACCATCCTCACTCACAACTTCACCACATCCCCACTCACATCTCTCACCACATCCCACTTCCACACCCCACCATATCCTCACTCACAATCTTCACCACATCCCCACCTCATACATTCTCACCACATCCCACTCTCACACCACCACATCTCACAATCTTTCACCACATCCCCACTCACACCTTTCACTCACATCCCCACTCTCACACCTTCTCACACTTACATCTCACTTCACAATCTTCACTACATCTCACTTCACAATCTTCACTACATCTCACTTCACAATCTTCACTACATCTCACTTCACAATCTTCACTACATCTCACTTCACAATCTTCACTACATCTCACTTCACAATCTTCATTACATCTCACTTCACAATCTTCACTACATCTCACTTCACAATCTTCACTACATCTCACTTCACAATCTTCACCACATCTGACTTCACAATCTTCACTACATCTCACTTCACAATCTTCACTACATCTCACTTCACAATCTTTACTAACACCATCCTTCATCACTACATATAACATCCATCATCACTACTTATAACACCATCCATCATCACTACTTATAACACCATCCATCATCATCACTACATATAATACTATCCATCATCACTACATATAACACGATCCATCATCACTACATATAACACCATCCACCATCACTACATATAGAACCATCCATCACGACATATAACACCATCCGACATCATTACATATAACACCAACCATCATCACTACATATAACATCATCCATCATCACTACATATAACTCCATCCATCATCACTACATATAACACCATCCATCATCACTACATATAAAACCAACCTATCATCACTACATATAACATCATCCATCATCACTACATATAACACCATCCATCATCACTACATATAACATCATCCATCATCACTACATATAACACCATCCATCACTACATATAGAACCATCCTATCATCACTACAGATAATATCATCCATCATCAATGCATATAACACCATCCAACATCACTACATATAACACCACCCATCATCACTACATATAACATCATCCATCATCACTACATATAACTCTATCCATCATCACTACATATAACACCATCCAGCATCACTACATATAACACCAACCATCATCACTACATATAACATCATGCATCATCAATATATATATATAACACCATCCATCATCACTACATATATTACCCTCTTATCATCACTACATATAACACCATCCATCATTACTACAATATAACGCCATCCTTCATCACTACATATAACACCATCCATCATCACTACATATTATAACACTATCCATCATCTTTACAAACACCATCCCTCTTTACTATAGTGATAAACAGAGCTTTATTTTGTTGTCAATTTCTTTAAATTCCAACCTTATTAAACCGTAATTTTTTCTGTATGGTCAAATTTTGATTTGACCTCAGTGAGAGAGCTGTTAGTGTCAGTACATCACAATGGTGTTCCGACGCACTGTATCGAAGGTGACTAAGGTGGAGGTGAAGCCTTGCCAGATGAAGGAGAAGGGCCCCCGATCTAACAAACTGCAGACCATAAAACACACTAAGACCCAAAACAACAAGACCCAAAACAACAAGAAGAAGAAGGAAACTACCACTTTCTGCCGTGTACAAAAGGACCAGTACCTGCCATGGGGAGACTACATCTTCACCGGGAAAAAGACACAAAAGAAGCGCTGAACCTACGCTTCTGATATTTAAAAATACTGTAATAAAAAACATATTAATTGATTTTGTTTGTATTATTTATGCTTTTTTTATTTTTCATCTGTAAACGTGCTGTTTTGGGAATATATTTTGAGTTACATAATATTTAGGTACAGCAGTTTATTTCACTGTATCTACTTTTTTACCAAGTAACTGGACTTACAGTCTCCGATCGGGATTCTCAAAACAAATATTTGGCATCGAACTCCGTAAGTGAGCTCGTAATCTAGCCTGTAACTTACAGGACCTCAACACGATCAACCTGGATATAGTAGTTGCTATTTCCGGATTGCATGAAAAAAAATTAATAATATATGTTTTAATAATGCTTGTTAGACTTGTTTTATCATAGAATAATGAAGAAAATGTTTTGTACATCAACATACTAAAATACAATATTAGTTTTTTTTTACGACAAGAAGAGGCTTGGCTGTTCTATTTCTCGCTTTATGGAAGAGATGCAGCTTTTGTCTTCTTACAACTTTTCAAGTAATTTGTACCAAAATAGAAGATTTTTATTGTCCACATTTAGGGTATATTTTTTTTTATGACTGAATAAACTTGCAGATAGACCTTATTAATGTGGTATAGCTGTAAATATCCTTCAGTAATGAAATCCAAATATGAGGTCAAGTGAACATTTTTGCTTAGACTCCGCCTTTGTTAGGACCAAGTTATAACAAGTTATTCTGCCAAGTATCCAATAAGTACCCATGACTCAGAGTTAAATAATACCTAACCTAATCTAAGTTCATCAAACTTAATAAAAAAGTGGGGCAAAAAATAAGTGGTAAAGAAATTTTTTTCTCAGAAAAAGAATTATATTCAGAGGTTTTTTATCCGATACCTTCAGTCGTGATTATTTTGATGCAAAATTAGTAAAATGTATTTAACCCTAACACTACCTCACCTTACCTAATCTTACCTTACCTTATCTAACCTAACCTAATGTTACCTAACCTAACCAAGCCGCAACGCTCATGACACAATTGAGTTCTCTAGAAAGTTTTAATTTCATTTTCTTTTTTTAAAATACATTTGCAGAGACAACAAACTTTTGATAATTATTTCTCCAACATATCTATAAATCTGTTGATGATATATAAATTTAGGATAGGTTAGGTTTGGTGTGATTAGGATAGGTTAGGCTAGTTTAGGATAGTCTAAGTTAGCTTAGGAAAGGCTAAGTTAGGTTACGATACACTAGGTTAGGTTTTAATCTGCATGATATTTTTACTGAACTTTTAAACGATGTTATAATCCTGGCAGCAGGGTATCGATCACGAAAATAACACTTTGGTAGTTATAACATTTGATAAAGTTTATTATTACTGTAACATGAAACAAATCACTATAGCTTTACTTATCAATCCAGTATTAAATCTGTATTATCTTTGACCATCGCTCATTGGCCAGCTTATCTCTGCACTGTTCTCTGATATAATAAAGTATTGGTGAATGGGAATATTAATCATTTGTGAGTCACTTACTATAAAGGAAACTGTAACGGATTCTATGGACAGTTGGGAATATTTTCACGGAATAAGTCGGAGTAACTCCCCTCTTGCCCAAAAGCGATCCAAGGAGTTAATTCACAGAGCGAAAATCTAGACGAGTCTTCCTTGTTTATTTTAGGTCATAACAACGAAAAGTTTAATAATGTTTATTATAATGATTCAGGTTTTACTGTAATTCTTCTTTTTTATATTTTTAGTATTTTGTAGATTTTTTTCACCCAGTTCATTTCTTGTTTAGATTCATTATTGCAATTATTTTTATTACAGAGTTGAATTAAAAGTTTATATCTAAGTATTTTACAGCTTCACAAATACTTTTATAAAATGTTGATACACACAGTGGACAGTTTTTAGTTCTTTCTTGTAATACCTCAGTATTACTCTGTTAAATTCTTACCATTTACACCTGACCATTTATTTATTTATTTTACAAATTGTTTAAAGAGAGAACATCACCAGCAGGATACAGATGATGAAGTAAATAGAAGTTTGTAACCTAACCCTACCCCCCACTGCTACCCCTCCCTCTTGTCCCACATTCTTACTCGTCACTCCTACCCCTTACTCCTACCCCTTACTCCCACCCCTTAATCCCACCCCTTATTCCCACCCCTTATTCCCACCCCTTGCTCCCACCCCTTCCTTCTACCCCTTACTTCTACCCCTTACTCCTACCCCTTACTTCTACCCCTTACTTCTACCCCTTACTCCTACCACTTACTCCTACCACTTACTCATACCCCTTACTCCCACCCCTTGCTTCCACCCCTCGCTTCCACCCTCTTACTCGTACCCCTTGCTCCCACCCCTTACTCCTACCCCTTACTGCCACCCCTTACTGCCACCCCTTACTCCCACCCCTTACTCCTACCCCTTACTCCCACCCCTTAATCCCACCCCTAATCCTAATCTCTTTATTTCCACGCCCCACTCCCCAACTCATCCCCCACCCCCACTCCCAACCCCCACTCCTACCCCCACTCCGCAACCCCCACTCCCAACCCCCACTCCCAACCCCACTCCCACGCCTCATCTCCACCCCCA
>NW_024735544.1:0-12394 GCF_018991925.1 Homarus americanus | reverse complement strand
CGTGGTTCGTAGTGCTGTGTAGGTAGATCATGACAATTTGTGGCGGGGTTGGTATCCAGTAGATAACCAACTTTCCCGGAAAGTAGATATTTCCCATTTTATGATACAAATTTCCCGTTTCTGATAATCTACTTCTCCAAAATTGGGTAAAAATTTCCCGAATTCAATCTACTTCCGAAAGTCGATAATCCTTTCACGAAAAATGGAAATTTATCTACTGGAACATCGTCACCAACTTTCATGAAAGTAGATATTTCCCATTTTTATGATACAAATTTTCCCGTTTTCTATGATAATCTATTTTCCAAAAATTAGGTAATTGTGTTTTTTTGGGAAATCGACTAACAACTTTCCGGAAAGTAGATATTTCCCATTTTTATGATACAAATTTCCGTTTTCTATGATAATCTATTTTCGGGAAAGTTGGTTATCTAAACTTTCTTGAAGTAGATATTTCCCATTTTTATGATACAAATTTCGTTTTCTATGATAATCTATTTTCGGCAAATTTGGTTATCTAACTATACTTTCCCGGAAAGTAGATATTTCCATTTTTATGATACAAATTTCCGTTTTCTATGATAATCTACTTCCCAAAATTAGGTAATATTTCCCGAAAATACGAAAATCTCTTTCCCAAAAGTCGATAATCTACTTCGAGAATTAGAAAATCTATCTACTTTTCGGGGAAGTAGATAATAACTTTCCCGGAAAGTGATATTTCCCATTTTATGATACAAATTTCTCGTTTTCTATGATAATCTATTTTCGGGAAAGTTGGTTATCTAACCAACTTTCCTGGAATCGATATTTCCATTTTTTATGATACAAATTTCCGTTTTCTATGATAATCTATTTTCGGGAAATTTGGTTATCTAAAAACTTTCGCGGAAAGTAGATATTTCCATTTTTTATGATACAAATTTCCCGTTTTCTATGATAATCTACTTTCGGGAAATTTGGTTTATCTAACCAACTTTCCCGGAAAGTGAATATTTATTTTTATGATACAAATTTCCGTTTTCTATGGTAATCTATTTTCGGGAAAGTTGGTTATCTAAAACTTTCACGGAAAGTAGATATTTCTCATTTTTATGATACAAATTTCGTTTTCTATGATAATCTATTTTCGGGAAAGTTGATTTATCTAGAAAACTTTCGCTGGAAAGTAGATATTTCCCATTTTTATGATACAAATTTCCGTTTCCGTGATAATCTATTTTCGGCAAATTTGGTTATCTATAACGGAAAGTAGATATTTCCCATTTTATGATACAAATTTCCCGTTTTCTATGATAATCTACTTCCCAAAATTAGGTAATATTTCTACGAAAATACGAAAAATCTACTTTCCCAAGAGTCTGATAATCTACTTTCGAAATTTGAAAATCTATCTACTTTTCGATAGATAACTCTTCATGAAATAGATATTTCCATTTTATTATTCGTTCCGTTTTCTATGATAATCTATTTTCGGCAATTTGGTTATCTAACCCTCGGAAAGTAGATATTTCCATTTTTATGATACAAATTTCCGTTTTCTATGATAATCTACTTCCCGAAAATTAGGTAATATTCCAATACAAATACTTAAAAGTCGATAATCTACTTTCGAAATTAGAAATCTATCTACTTTTCGGGGTAGTAAACTTTCGAAAAGTAGATATTTCATTTTTATGATACAAATTTCCGTTTTCTGATAATCTATTTTCAGAGTTGGTTATCTAAAAACTTTCTTGGAAAGTAGATATTTCCATTTTTTATGATACAAATTTCCGTTTCTATGATAATCTATTTTCGGAAATTTGGACTATCTACTCTTTCGGAAAGTAGATATTTCCAATTTTTATGATACTAAATTTTCAAATTTTCTATGATAATCTATTTTCGGGAAAGTTAGTTGCTCTAATAAACTTTCATGGAAAGTAGATATTTCCATTTTATGTTAAATTTCGTTTTCTATGATAATCTATTTTCGGCAAATTTGGTTATCTACTCTTTCGGAAAGTAGATATTTCCATTTATGATACAAATTTCCGTTTTCTATGATAATCTATTTTCGGGAAATTTGGTTATCTAAACTTTCGTGGAAAAGTAGATATTCCCATTTTATGATACAAATTTCCGTTTTCTGTGTTAATCTATTTTCGGCAAATTTGGTTATCAACTCAACTTTCCCGGAAAGTGAATATTTCCCATTTTTTATGATACAAATTTCCCGTTTTCTATGATAATCTACTTCAACAAAATTAGTATATTTCCCTAAAATTCGAAACATGCTCCTCCAGGTGCGATAATCTACTTTGAAAGTAGAAAATTGGTAATCTATTTTCGTGAAAGTTGTTTATCTAACCAACTTTCGCGGAAAGTAGATATTTTATTTTTACCAAAGTACAAATTTCCAGGAATTTTCTATGATAATCTATTTTCGCCAAGTTGTCAACAACTTTTCGAAAACTAGATATTTCCCACTATGATACAAATTTCCTTTCTATGATAATCTATTTTCCGGAAAGTTGTTTATCTAACTCAACTTTCGCGGAAAGTAGATATTTCCATTTTTGTAATTAAATTTCCCGTTTCTATGATGAAAATCTATTTTCCAGTAAATTTGGTTATCAACGCTTTCGGAAAGTAGATATTTCCATATTTTATGATACAAATTTCCGTTTCTATGATAAATATTTTAGGAAAGTTGTTTATCTAACAACTTCGCGGAAAGTGATATTTCCATTTTTATGATACAAATTCCGTTTTCTGTGATAAATCTATTTTCACTGGAAGATTTGGTTATCTAATAACTTTCCCGGAGTAGATATTTCCCATTTTTATGATGGTACTTTTCGGTTTTCTATGATAATCTATTTTCGGGGAAAGTTGTTTTATCTAACTCAACTTTCGCGGAAGGCTGATATTTCCATTTTTATGATACAAATTTCCGTTTTCTATGATAATCTATTTTCGGCAAATTTGGTTTATCTATGCTTTCCCGGAAAAGTAGATATTTCCATTTTTGTAGTAAAATTTCCCGTTTTCTATGATAATCTATTTCGGAAGTTTTTATCAACAACTTTCGCGGAAAGTAGATGTTTATTTTGATTCAATTTCCGTTTCTATGATAATCTATTTTCAGCAGGTGGTTATCTAACTTCAACTTTCCCGGAAAGTAGATCTTCCCATTTTTATGATGCAAATTTCCGTTTTCTATGGTAATCTATTTTTGGGAAGGTTGTTTATCTAATAACTTTCGCGGAAAGTAGATATTTCCATTTTTTATGATACAAATTTCCCGTTTCTGTGATAAATCTATTTCAAGCCAAATTTGGTTATCAGCTTTCCCGGAAAATTAGATATTCCATTTTTATGATACAAATTTCCCGTTTTCTGATGATCTATTTTCAGGAAAATTTGAACTTTGTCTAACCAAATTAAGATATTTCCCATTTTATGATACAAATTTCCCGTTTCTGCGTGTCTATTTTCAGCAGTTGGTTATCTAATAACTTTCATGATAGATGTTTTCCATTTTTATGATGCAATTTCCGTTTTCTGATAAATCTGTTTTCGGCTTAATTGGTTTCATCCTTCAACTTTCCCGGAAGGTAGATATTTCCCATTGCATAATTTTCAATTTCCGTTTTCTATGATAGAAATCTATTTTCGGAAAGTTGTTTATCTAACTCAACTTTCGCGGAAGTAGATGTTCCATTTTATGATACAATTTTGGAGTTTCTGCTGATAATCTATTTTCGGCAAATTTGATTTATCAACCAACTTTCCCGGAAAGTAGATGGCTGCATTTTTTATGATACAAATTTCCGTTCTCTGATAATCTGTTTTCCCCCAGGAAGGTTGACATCAACAACTTTCGCCGGAAAGTAGATATTTCCCATTTTTACTAATTTAATTCCGTTTTCTGTAATCCATTTTAGTAAATTTGGTTTATCAACAACTTTCCCGGAAAGTAGATATTTCCCATTTTTATGATACAAATTTCCGGTTTTCTATGATAATCTATTTTTTCGGAAAGTTGTTTATCTATTTCAACTTTCGCTTTGGAAAAGTAAATCCTTTCCATTTTTATGATACAAATTTCCCGTTTTCTACTAGTAAATCTATTTTCGACCAAATTTGATTTATCTAAACTCAACTTTCCCGGAAAGTAGATATTTCCCATTTTTATGATACAAATTTCCCGTTTTCTCTTGGTAATCTATTTTCGGGAAAGTTTATCTAATAACTTTCGCGCGGAAAGTAAGATATTTCCCATTTTTATGATACAAATTTCCCGTTTTCTATGATAATCTATTTGGGGAAAGTTGTTTATCTAACTCCAACTTTCGCGGAAAGTAGATATTTCCCATTTTTATGATACAAATTTCCGTTTTCTATGATAATCATTTTTATAGAATTTGGTTATCTAACTAACTTTTGGAAAGTAGATATTTCCCACACATGATACAAATTTCCGTTTTCTATGATAATCTATTTTTCCGGGAAAAGTTGTTTATCTTCAACTTTCATGGAAAGTAGATATTTCCCAATTTTTTATGATGCAAATTTCCGTTTTCATGATGTCCTATTTTCGGCAAATTTGGTTATCAACCAACTTTCCCGGAAAGTAGATATTTCCCATTTTTATGTTCATTTTGTTTCTGTGATGATGTTTTAGGAAGAAGTTGTTTATCTTCTTTCATGGAAAAGTAGATGGCTTCCATTTTCCTTGATACAAATTTCCCGTTTTTCTATGATAAATCCATTTTCGGCAAATTTGGTTTATCTATAACTTTCGGAAAGTAAGATATTTCCCATTTTTATGATACAAATTTCCCGTTTTCCATGATAATCAATACCTGGGGAAAAGTTTAACATCTAACTCAACTTTCATGATAGATATTTCCATTTTATGATACAAAATTTCCCGTTTTCCATGAATAATCTATTTTCAGCAAATTTATGGTTTTATCTAACCCAACTTTCCCGGTAGATATTCCAGCCACGCTATTACCATTCCACGTTTCTATGATAGTCCTTTTCCAGGAAGTTGACTTTTATCAACTCAACTTTCGCGGAAAGTAGATGTTCCCATTTTTATGATACCGTTCCGTTTTCTGTGTTAAATCTATTTTCGGCAAATTTGGTTTATCTAATAACTTTCGGAAGTAGATATTTCCATTTTTATGATACAAATTTCCGTTTTGTATGATAATCTATTTTCAGCAAATTTGGTTATCTAATACCAACTTTTTCCCGGAAGAGTAAGATATTTCCATTTTTTATGATATATAAATTTCCGTTTTCTATGATAATCTATTTTCCGGAATTTATCTAACCAACTTTCCCGGAAAGTAGATATTCCATTTTGTGATGCAAATTTCCCGTTTCTATGATAATCTACTTAAGATTAGTATGCTACAAATTTAATCCTTCCCCGAAAAATCGATAATCTACTTTCCAGTATGAAAATCTATCTACTTTTCGGGAAAGTGAACAACCACCTTTCGGAAAGTAGATATTTCCATTTTTTATGATACAAATTTCCCATTTTCTGATAATCTATTTTCGGGAAAGTTTGTTTATCTAATAACACAGGAAGTAGATATTTTCCCATTTTTTATGATACAAATTTCCCGTTTTTCTATGAGTAATCTATTTTCGGCAAATTTGGTTGTCTAACCAACTTTCCCGGAAAGTAGATATTTTCCCATTATTTATGATACAAATTCCGTTTTTCTATGATAATCTATTTTCAGGGAAAGTTGTTTATCTAATAACTTTCGCGGAAAGTAAAATATTCCATTTTTATGATACAAATTCATTTCCTTGATATCCATTTTCAGCAAATTTGGTTATCTAATAACTTTCCCGGAAGTAGATATTTCCCATTTTTTATGATACAAATTTCCCGTTTTCTATGATAATCTATTTTCAGGAAAGTTGTTTTATCTAACTCAACTTTCACGGAAAAGTAGATATTTCCATTTTTATGATACATAAATTTCCCGTTTTCTATGATAATCTACTTTTCGGCAAATTTAGTTTATCTAATAACTTTCCCGGAAATAGATATTTCCCATTTTATAGAATAAATTTCCCGTTTTCTACTGATAATCATTTTCGGGAAGTTGTTTATCCTATTCAACTTTTCGCGGAAAGAGTAGATATTTCCCATTTTTTTATGTTCCTTCCGTTTCTATGATAATCTATTTTGTGGAATTTAGTTTATCTAACCAGCTTTCCCGTAGATATTTCCCATTTTTATGATACAAATTTTGCGTTTTTCTATGATAGTCTATTTTCGGCAAATTTGGTTATCTAACTAACTTTCGGAAAGTAGATATTTCCCATTTTTTATGATACAAATTTCCCGTTTTCTATGATAATCTATTTTCGGGAAATTTGGTTATCTAGAAACTTTCGCGGAAAGTAGATATTTCCCATTTTTTATGATACAAATTTCCGTTTTCTATGATAATCTATTTTCAGGCAAATTTGGTTTATCTAACCAACTTTCCCGGAAAGTAGATATTTCCCATTTTTATGATACAAATTTCCGTTTTCTATGATAATCTATTTTCGGGAAAGTTGGTTATCTAAAACTTTTGCGGAAAGTAGATATTTCCCATTTTTTATGATACAAATTTCCGTTTTCTATGATAATCTATTTTCGGCAAATTTTGTTTATCTAGTTAACTTTCGGAAAGTAGATATTTCCCATTTTTATGATACAAATTTCCCGTTTTCTATGATAATCTATTTTCGGGAAAGTTGGTTATCTAAGCTTTTGCGGAAAGTAGATATTTCCCATTTTTATGATACAAATTTTCCGTTTTCTATGATAATCTATTTTCAGCAAATTTGGTTATCTAATAACTTTCGGAAAGTAGATATTTCCCATTTTTTATGATACAAATTTCCGTTTCTATGATAATCTATTTTCGGCAAATTTGGTTATCTATAACTTTCCGGAAAGTAGATATTTCCCATTTTTATGATACAAATTTCGTTTTCTATGATAATCTATTTTTAGGAAATTTGGTTTATCTATTTAACTTTCGCGGAAAGTAGATATTTCCCATTTTTTATGATACAAATTTCCGTTTTCTATGATAATCTATTTTCGGAAAGTTGTTTATCTAACAACTTTCGCGGAAAGTAGATATTTCCCATTTTTTATATTCAAATTTCCGTTTTCTATGATAATCTATTTTCGGCAAATTTGGTTTATCTAATAACTTTCCCGGAAAGTAGATATTCCATGATTAAATTTCGTTTTCTATGATAATCTTTTTCCGGAAAGTTTGTTATCTAAACTTTTGCGGAAAGTAGATATTTTTCCCATTTTTTTGATACAAATTTCCCGTTTTCTATGATAATCTATTTTCGGAAATTTGGTTATCTAACAACTTTCGAAGTAGATATTTCCCATTTTTTTGATACAAATTTCCCGTTTTCCTTGATAATCTATTTTCGGAAAGTTGTTTATCTAACCAACTTTGCGGAAAGTAGATATTTCCCATTTTTATGATACAAATTTCCGTTTTCTATGATAATCTATTTTCGGCAAATTTGGTTATCTAATAACTTTCCGAAAGTGATATTTCCATTTTTTATGATACAATTTCGTTTTCTGTGATAATCTATTTTCAGAAGTTGTTTATCTAACTCTTTCGCGGAAAGTAGATATTTCCCATTTTTATGATACAAATTTCCCGTTTTTATGATAATCTATTTTCAGCAAATTTGGTTATCTAACAACTTTCCCGGAAGTAGATATTTCCCATTTTTTATGATACAAATTTCCCGTTTTCTATTATAATCTATTTTCGGAAAGTTGGTTTATCTAACAACTTTCGCGGAAAGTAGATATTTCCCATTTTTATGATACAAATTTCCCGTTTTCTATGATAATCTATTTTCAGCGAAATTTGTTTATCTATCTTAACTTTCGGAAAGTAGATATTTCCCATTTTTATGATACAAATTTCCGTTTCTATGATAATCTATTTTTCGGCAAATTTGGTTTATCTAACAACTTTCCCGGAAAGTAGATATTTCCCATTTTTTATGATACAAATTTCCCGTTTTCTATGATAATCTATTTTCCGGGAAAGTTGGTTATCTAACCAACTTTCGCGGAAGTAGATATTTCCCATTTTTTATGATACAAATTTCCCGTTTTCTATGATAATCTATTTTCCGGCAAATTTGGTTTATCTAACTCAACTTTCGGAAAGTAGATATTTCCCATTTTTATGATACAAATTTCCCGTTTTTCTATGATAATCTATTTTTCGGCAAATTTGGTTTATCTATCAACTTCCCGGAAAGTAGATATTTCCCATTTTTTATGATACAAATTTCCGTTTTCTGATAATCTATTTCAGGAGAAGTTGGTTATCTTAAACTTTTCGGAAAGTAGATATTTCCCATTTTTTATGATACAAATTTCGTTTTCTATGATAATCTATTTTCGGCAAATTTGGTTATCTAACTTTCCCGGAAAGTAGATATTTCCATTTTTTATGATACATTCCGTTTTCTATGATAATCTATTTTTCGGGAAGTTGGTTATCTAACAACTTTCGCGGAAAGTAGATATTTCCCATTTTTATGATACAAATTTCCGTTTTCTATGATAATCTATTTTCGGCAGTTTGGTTATCTAACCTAACTTTCCCGGAAAGTAGATATTTCCCATTTTTTATGATACAAATTTCCCGTTTTTCTATGATAATCTATTTTCGGGAAAGTTATCTAACTAACTTTCGCGGAAAGTAGATATTTCCCATTTTTTATGATACAAATTTCCGTTTTTCTATGATAATCTATTTTTCGGCAAGTTTGGTTTATCTAACAACTTTCGGAAAAGTAGATATTTCCCATTTTTATGATACAAATTTCCCGTTTTCTATGATAATCTATTTTCGGGAAATTTGTTTATCTATTTCTTTCGCGGAAAGTAGATATTTCCATTTTTTTATGATACAAATTTACGTTTTCTATGATAATCTATTTTCATAGAAATTTGGTTATCTAACAACTTTCGGAAAGTAGATATTTCCATTTTTTTTGATACAAATTTCCGTTTCTATGATAATCTATTTTCGGGAAGTTGTTTATCTAACTGTTTCGTGGAAGGTAGTATTTCCCATTTTATGATACAAATTTCGTTTTTCTGTGATAATCTATTTTGGCAAATTTGGTTATCTAACTTTCCCGGGGAGTAGATATTTCCATTTTTATGATACGAATTTCGTTTTCTTGATAATCTGTTTTCGGGAAGTTGTTTTGTCTTCAACTTTCGCGGAAGAGTAGATATTTCCCATTTTTATGTTAAAATTTCCCGTTTTCTGTGATAATCTATTTCGGCAAATTTGGTTTTCTAATTCTATTTTCGGGAAGTGTTTATCTAACAACTTTGCGGAAAGTAGATATTTATTTTTATGATACAAATTTTCGTTTTTCTATGATAATCTATTTTCGTAAATTTGGTTATCTAACTTTCAACTTTCCCGGAAGCGGAGTATTTCCCCATTTTTATGATACGAATTTCCCCATTTTCTATGATAATCTATTTTCCGGGAAAGTTGTTTATCTAACCAACTTTCATGGAAAGTAGATATTTCCCATTTTTATATTTCAAATTTTACGTTTTCTATGATAATCTATTTTGACAGAATTTGGTTTATCTAACCAACTTTCCCGGAAAGTAGATATTTCCCATTTTATGATACAAATTTCCGTTTTTTCTATGATAATCTATTTTCGGAAGATTTGGTTATCTATTAACTTTCCCGGAGAAGTGAAATATTTCCATTTTTATTGATACAAATTTCCCCGTTTTCTATGATAATCTACTTCGCAAAATTAGGTAATATTTCCCCAGAATTCGAAATCTATTTTGAAAAATCGATAATCTACTTTCGAAAATGAAAATCTATCTACTTTCGGAAAGTAGACTTCCAACTTTCCGGAAGTAGAATATTTCCCATTTTTTATGATACAAATTTCCCGTTTTCTACGATAATCTATTTTCGGCAAATTTGGTTATCTAACCAACTTTCCCGGAAAGTAGATATTTCCCATTTATGATACAAATTTCCCGTTTTCTATGATAATCTATTTCGGGAAAGTTGGTTATCTAACCAACTTTCCCGGAAAGTAGATATTTCCCATTTTTTATGATACAAATTTCCCGTTTTTCTATGATAATCTATTTTCGGCAAATTTGGTTATCTAACCAACTTTCCCGGAAAGTAGATATTTCCCATTTTTTATGATACAAATTTCCTGTTTTCTATGATAATCTATTTTCGGGAAAGTTGTTTATCTAACCAACTTTCGCGGGAAGTAGATATTTCCCATTTTTTTTGATACAAATTTCCCGTTTTCTATGATAATCTATTTGCGGGAAAGTTGTTTATCTAACCAACTTTCGCGGAAAGTAGATATTTCCCATTTTTTATGATACAAATTTCCCGTTTTCTATGATAATCTATTTTCGGCAAATTTCTTTATCTAACCAACTTTCCCGGAAAGTAGATATTTCCCATTTTTTATGATATAAATTTCCCGTTTTCTATGATAATCTATTTTCGGGAAAGTTGGTTATCTAACCAACTTTCCCGGAAAGTAGATATTTCCCATTTTTTATGATATAAATTTCCCGTTTTCTATGATAATCTATTTTCGGGAAGGTTGGTTATCTAACCAACTTTACCGGAAAGTAGATATTTCCCTTTTTTTATGATACAAATTTCCCGTTTTCTATGATAATCTATTTTCGGGAAAGTTGGTTATCTAACCAACTTTCCCGGAAAGTAGATATTTCCCATTTTTTATGATACAAATTTCCCGTTTTCTATGATAATCTATTTTCGGGAAAGTTGGTTATCTAAGAAACTTTCGCGGAAAGTAGATATTTCCCTTTTTTTATGATACAAATTTCCCGTTTTCTATGATAATCTATTTTCGGCAAATTTGGTTATCTAAGCAACTTTCCCGGAAAGTAGATATTTTCCATTTTTTATGATACAAATTTCCCGTTTTCTATGATAATCTATTTTCGGGAAAGTTGTTTATCTAACCAACTTTCGCGGAAAGTAGATATTTCCCATTTTTTATGATACAAATTTCCCGTTTCTATGATAATCTATTTTCGGCAAAATTGGTTATCTAACCAACTTTCCCGGAAATTAGATATTTCCCATTTTTTATGATACAAATTTCCCGTTTTCTATGATAATCTATTTTCGGAAAAGTTGGTTATCTAACCAACTTTTACCGGAAGAGTAGATGTTCCCATTTTTTTATGATGCAAATTTTTTCGTTTTCTATGATAATCTATTTTCGGCAAATTTGGTTAGATAACCAACTTTCCCGGAAAGTAGATATTTCCCATTTTTTATGATACAAATTTCCCGTTTTCTATGATAATCTATTTTCGGGAAAGTTGGTTATCTAACCAACTTTCCCGGAAAGTAGATATTTCCCATTTTTTATGATACAAATTTCCCGTTTTCTATGATAATCTATTTCCGGCAAATTTGGTTATCTAACCAACTTTCCCGGAAAGTAGATATTTCCCATTTTTTATGATACAAATTTCCCGTTTTCTATGATAATCTATTTCCGGCAAATTTGGTTATCTAACCAACTTTCCCGGAAGTAGATATTTCCCATTTTTTATGATACAAATTTCCCGTTTTCTATGATAATCTATTTTCGGGAAAGGTGTTTATCTAACCAACTTTCGCGGAAAATAGATATTTCCCATTTTTATGATACAAATTTCCCGTTTTCTATGATAATCTATTTTCGGCAAATTTGGTTATCTAACCAACTTTCGCGGAAAGTAGATATTTCCCATTTTTTATGATACAAATTTCCCGTTTTCTATGATAATCTATTTTCGGCAAATTTGGTTATATAACCAACTTTCCCGGAAAGTAGATATTTCCCATTTTTTATGATATAAATTTCCCGTTTTCTATGATAATCTATTTTCAGGAAAGTTGTTTATCTAACCAACTTTCGCGGAAAGTAGATATTTCCCATTTTTTATGATACAAATTTCCCGTTTTCTATGATAATCTATTTTCGGCAAATTTGGTTATCTAACCAACTTTCCCGGAAAGTAGATATTTCCCATTTTTATGATACAAATTTCCCGTTTTCTATGATAATCTATTTTCGGGAAAGTTGTTTATCTAACCAACTTTCGCGGAAAGTAGATATTTCCCATTTTTTATGATACAAATTTCCCGTTTTCTATGATAATCCATTTTCGACAAATTTGGTTATCTAACCAACTTTCGGAAGTAGATATTTCCCCATTTTTTTTATGATACAAATTTCCGTTTTTGTGATAATCTATTTTCTTAAATTTGGT
>NW_024735543.1:0-11862 GCF_018991925.1 Homarus americanus | reverse complement strand
GAGGGTGGGCACCTTGATGCAGGGGAAGGTGAGTTCCTGATGCTGATTCACACCAGTGTCATGATGAGGTAATCTTATCACCTTATTAGTGTACGATGAGTGGGTAGGCAGCAAGGGGCGTGGTGTATGGTGGGGGGAGGGTAAGGGGCGTGTAGGGGTAGCTAAGTGGGCGTGTTGAGTTGGGCAAGAGGGAGGCGTGGTGGGTGTAGGGGCGTGTATAGGAGGCGGGAAGTGGTGATGGCGCGCGCCACTAATCACTCTGACCTTACTGAACACAACCCATTATATAGCATAATTAGTGTTGCTTCCATCAGCCTCACACAGTCAAACACACTATTTACATTTTCTCTTCACATATATTTTATTTTATTCGTTTCAAGTGGGACTCGAATTTCAGCCTTGGAGTCGAAGAGGAATTTTTTTAGGAGAAGTTGAAAAGAAATCGTGTTTAGTTGAAGACGAATGTGTTCTTATATAAAAGTGAAGGAATTAACCAGACGTGTTTGATTGTTTGGGAGTCTCTATCTCTCACACTCGAGTCCAAGATGTCCCCCTTGAGGACGGTGTTCGTGTAGCGTCGTCAAACTCGCTCTTGGTTTTTATTCAGCAGGAAGAGCTACACCCACCACCTGGTGTTGGCCGTGTCTGGTGACCATCATATTAACAAGGCCGCTCTCTCGTGCCTTGTCCACACGCCACCCCCTACCTCCATATTGTACCGTTTTGTCCTTTATTAACGGTGGTGTTACTACAGGCAGCGTGGTGTGGGGGGAGGGCCGCTGCTTCACATTGTTCAGTCTTTGATGTGTAACACAAAACGTGAGATGTTGTGGTCCTTCACTACCTCACAACACACACACATCTCCTAGTTACCACATGCTGTTGTTATTAAAGCTCCACCAATGAGTACGCGTCGCTGTCTCGTCCTTTGCTCCGCCGACCATTACAGTGTGTAGCTGTAGGACTCGCCGCCGTGTTTGTTTCATGTAGCGACAATAAACTCCCGGAAATAGAATCACTATACCCAACCTGATCTAATTAAGGACACGTTAGGCTTTGTAAGATAGTTTAGTGTGAAGTGTTGTGAATCTCCGTGGGTGTTATAGATTCACTTGGTATACTACATGTTTAAAGTCAGGATATATACAATGTGTGTTGATTTTTCTACCCGTGTGTTAAATATTTTTGTGGGGAGGGGGAGGTATTTTCCTGTCGGTACCAGAATCCTGGAGGATAGCGAATGTAATACCGATTTTCAAGAAGGGGGATAGATCACTATCCTCTAACTACCGCCCAATCAGTCTAACATCAATAGTAGGCAAATTACTGGAAGCAATCATTTCAAACTCTATTCGAAATCACCTGGAGAAGCACCGATTGATCAATGATTCCCAGCATGGCTTCACAAGCGGACATTCTTGCCTAACTAATCTATTAACATTCTTTTCATCAGTTTTCGAATCGATGGACGAGGGGCACAATTATGATGTGGTTTATCTCGACTTTAGCAATGCCTTCGACAGAGTCCCCACGAAAGACTAATTAGAAAGGTAGAAGCTCATGGCATCAAAGGTGACATCCTTAAATGGATTAGGGCGTGGTTACAGGACAGGAAACAGCGAGTGAGCATTAACGGCACTAAGTCCCATTGGAGCAACGTCACAAGTGGAGTTCCCCAAGGCTCAGTACTTGGACCACTATTATTTATTATATACATAAACGACATAGATATCGGCATTGACAGCAACATAAGTAAATTTGCTGATGACACTAAAATAGGACGTGTTATCAAATCTGACGAGGACTCGGCAAAACTACAGGAAGAACTAAACAAATTTTTCGAATAGTCTGAAAAATGGCAGATGAAATTCAACGTCTACAAATGTAAAGTACTCAGTATAGGAGATGTAAACAGGGAAACCAGATACCAGATGAACAACGATGCCATAGAGAAATCCGACTGCGAGAGAGATTTAGGAGTAATGATAAGTAGGAACCTTAAGCCAAGTAAACAATGCGTTTTTGCTCGTAACAAGGCTAATAAAGTACTTGGGTTCATACAAAGGAGTGTTAGTTACAAGACTAGCGAGGCCATCCTAAAACTGTATCTTGCTCTTGTGAGACCACACCTGGATTACGCAGTTCAGTTCTGGTCACCGTATTTCAGAATGGATATAGAATCCTTGGAAAGAATTCAGAGGAGAATGACGAGACTATTCCCGGGCATTAGGAACCTTGAGTATAGAGACAGGTTAAAGCTTCTTAATTTGCACTCCCTTGAGAGACGTAGAGCGAGGGGCGACCTGATAGAGGTGTATAAGTGGAAGGCAGGGCTAAACAAAGGTGACATTACAAAGGTACTCAAACTATCCAACCAGGAGCGAACTCGTAACAATGGTTTTAAATTAGACAAATTTAGATTTAGGCGTGAAATAGGTAAACACTGGTTTGGAAACAGAGTAGTGGATGAATGAAACAAGTTACCAAATATCATCATTAACTCAAATACGCTGAATTGCTTCAAACATAGGTTGGATGCTCATATGAGCAATAGGGGTTGGGTGTAAACGGAACTGCCCAGTATGGGCCAATAGGCCCGCTGCAGTTTCCTCCATTCTTATGTTCTTATGTTCTTATGTATTGTCTAAAATAATACAGTATAATTGGTTATTTTACTTCAATTATGACTTTGTGTGATAATAGGACATAGTACCATAATAAACCTTTTCTCGAACTGTTAAATAACTCAACAAAAATAATAATAATCCATTCTAAACAACTGATTATCAGACGTAGATGTCATAATTCAGCTCATCATAATTATCCATACACTCTCGTGTATAAATTCCACCGTCAAAATTTGTATTGTCGGAAGAAGTTTACTGTCTGAATGTCTGTCTAATTCTACAAAAACTCTCCGTTAGTATCCGTCTATTTCCTCTGTTACCTCATCACTTAAGAGTATTACAAAATATTACCACTGACTGTAACACCTGATGTGCAATGTGCATACTCATATTTATAATCCTGTGTATTTTGTAACTGAAAGAAAATACAGGTACAGGAATATTTAGTTACTCTTGCGGTATACAAAATCATACATCTATCTATCTATCTATCTACTGTATCTATCTATCTACTGTATTTTCATTCATTATATCAATTTATTAACTCAACGGTACCATTAATCATCAGTATATTTATCTTAATCTTCTTCCCATTTTGATTTATTCCTTCTTAACAATGTATGTATCTACACCCACAAACATGCCTCCTATCCACGCTCTACACCCACAAACATACCTACTATCCACGCTCTACACCCACAAACACACCTACTATCCACGCCCCACACCCACAAAAAAACCTACTATCCACGCCCCACACCCACAAACAAACCTACTATCCACGCCCCACACCCACAAACAAACCTACTATCCACGCCCTACACCCACAAACAAACCTACTATCCACGCCCTACACCCACAAACAAACCTACTATCCACGCCCCACACCCACAAACAAACCTACTATCCACGTCCCACACCCACAAACAAACCTACTATCCACGCCCCACACCCACAAACAAACCTACTATCCACGCCCTACACCCACATACAAACCTACTATCCATGCCCTACACCCACAAACAAACCTACTATCCACGCCCTACACCCACAAACAAACCTACTATCCACGCCCTACACCCACAAACAAACCTACTATCCACGTTCTACACCCACAAACATACCTACTATCTACTCCCAAACACCCACAAACAAACCTACTATCCACTCCCTACACCCACAAACATACCTACTATCCACGCCCTACGCCCACAAACAAACTTACTATCCACGCCCTACACCCACAAACAAACCTACTATCCATGCCCTACACCCACAATCAAACCTACTATCCATGCCCCACACCCACAAACAAACCTACTATCCACGCCCCACACCCACAAACAAACCTACTATTCACGCCCTACACCCACAAACAAACCTACTATCCACGCCCTACACCCACAAATAAACCTACTATCCACGCCCTACACCCACAAACAAACCTACTATCCACGCCCCACACCCACAAACAAACCTACTATCCACGCCCCACACCCACAAACAAACCTACTATCCACGCCCCACACCCACAAATAAACCTACTATCCACGCCCTACACCCACAAACAAACCTACTATCCATGCCCTACACCCACAAACAAACCTACTATCCACGCCCTACATCCACAAACAAACCTACTATCCACGCCCTACACCCACAAACAAACCTACTCTCCACGTTCTACACCCACAAACACACACTACCCACCACCTACACCCACAATAGAGTAAAGGAGGAATACAGAGTGTACTTACTCAGGGTAGCCATACCACTCTGGGTGGTTGATCCTTAGTGCAGCAGGAAAGAGAAAAATTATAAGTGGGTCATTCTATTCCTCGTGTGATGGATGGAAGGATGGATGGATGGATGGATGGATGGATGGATGGGAGACTGAATGGGAGGGTAGATGGGTAGATGGGTGACTGAATGTGATGAGAGATGGGTAGGTGGGTGAATCGGTGGATGGATAAACAGCTAACTGGATGAATGGACATATGGACTTGGATGGCATATTTGGATGTAAAACCCTACGATATGAAGAACATTTTGGACGTATAAACCCATGACAATTAACACCATTTTGGACTTACATCACAGGAAACAGGTAAAACATTTCTGTGATCATCCTTCAATAATTCCATACGCCAACCTTACCTGCATTTATCTCATTTACAGTATAAAATTTTAGTGTTAATTTCAGCATCGGAATCAATCAATCAATCTCTCTCTCTCTCTCTCTCTCTCTCTCTCAAGATGGAAAATTTCATGACGTAAAATCCGATGAAAACTCGACCCTGTTTATACGTGTTGCTTCGAGGTTTTGTTTTCAGGTTAACCTCATGTTTCGTTTCGATAAATGACACATATCACAGGAGGTGAACTACAAACTGAACTTTGACCTGACACCAACGACCGACCGACGGAAGATGGGGCTTCGGGTTTAGTCGTATCCCATTTGAGAGTTTTATGAATGTGAAGCCCCGAATTAGTCAACAAACCCTACAGCTCAATTTTGATTCGAACTTGTGCATCTTGTTCTTGAATCAGAACTTTATCTCACACATATATAGGGGTTAGGTTAGGTTGGGTTGGGTTAGGTTGGGTTAGGTTGGGTTGGGTTAGGTTAGATTGGGTTAGGTTAGGTGAGCCGTGTCCATCACAACCAGACAATTATCCCAGTCCACCAGATCTTCCCTTTAACAAATCAGGCCGCACCTCGATTATGCGGTTCAGTTCTGGTGCCCCTATTATAGAATGGGTATAAATTCACTAGAGTCGGTGCAGCGAAGAATGACAAAAATGATTCCGGGACTTAGAAACCTTCCATATGAGGATAGGTTACAGAAACTTAACTTGCATTCCCTAGAAAGACGAAGAGTGCGGGGAGATATGATAGAAGTATTTAAGTGGGTGAAAGGAATCAATAAAGGGGATATAGATAAAGTTCTTATATTATCCGAGCAGGATAGGACTCGGAGCAACGGATTCAAGTTGGATAAGTTTAGGTTTAGGAGGGAGACAGGAAGAAACTGGTTCACAAATAGGGTGGTGGACGAGTGGAACAAGCTTAGCAACTTTGTAGTAAGTGCGGGAACTCTGGAAAGTTTCAAAAGGAGGCTAGATAGATTCATGGATGATAGAGAGTGGTAGTAACTCTCGACAGGAGCTGTCATGCACAGGCCAACCGGCCTATTGCAGACTCCTTATTTTTTTATGTTCTTATGTTCTTAAATCCTCAGCTGTTCTTATGTTCTTAAATCCTCAACATAAAAGACAAATTCACCTCCATGTGTTAAAATCTTACTACACTACATTACCGTCACCACTATACCAAACCTGTGTAATATTAACACACTAATACACTATTAAGACATCACCAAATCCATCAATAAACAGTACATCTTCCTTTACACTTGATTAGAAAGAAAAACAGGAAAATATGCCCAGAATCTCAATTTCATTCACTAACATTACGAAAAATTACAAGAGTTAAGAGTCAAAGCAAGATATGTGCTGTACGCAATGTTGATGTTATTTTGTTCGCCATCATTGTGTCCTAAAGTTAATCTGTTTTGTGAAGTATATACTCGGACTTGGGAACAAATCATCATGTGTACCTTTGAGTATTAAGGTCTTGATCCATTTCCTTGATGTCTACCGTTTGGAACAGGTAACACTACCACAATTGTTTTAACCAAGACGAAAACGGACGAAAAAAAAAGCTTCTACAAATATCAAGTATTAATTTTCTCTCTTTACAGGATCTAATACTCTTGGAAATGTGTTTAAATTAATCTGATTTGTTTTCATTTATTGTCGATCCTTCATAAGAGGACTCGTGGATCCCCCGAGCCTAGCCGGCCATTTTGTTTACATTTTTCGGTCGCTCTAAAATACCATTAAAACAATATTGAGTATAAACGTTTGGCTCAACTGATGATCTCAAACATGTCCCAACATTTTTTTGCCTCAACTCCACATTCTGTAACTCATTTAGGCAGATGTCCCTCACTACACATACACTGGACTATGTGTAATGTTGCAGCTAATGTGTTATCAAGATATTGCACATTATAAGTTCATGTGTGGTCATTATTATATCAAACGGAGGAATTTTAAAGAGCTATTACACCACCTGCATCATTAGTTGTCGCCAGGTGAAGGAATGTTTAGGTAGATTATATTTTATTTACTGTAATTAAAGTTTCAATACCTAAGACGTTCCACTATAAGAGTCTTTCAACCTCAGGTAAGGTCTTAAGACTTTCTACTCTAGGTCTTACACCCTGGAGTAGCTGTATCGTCCACTTAGGTAATTTACTCCACAAGGAACTGCAAGTTACACCTTGATGTAATACTTCATTTACTGCCAAACTTTATAGGGAAATATTTTTTCACAAAGAATTTCAAGTTACAATTTCACATAATAAGTCACATTACAAACGTTCCTTCGGCTTACAGTTAAACTTTGCAATGTCAAGATATTTTTTTCACTGCAGAGGAAAGTATCCGTCATCATCATCATCACCACACACACACACACACACACACACACACACACACACACACACGCGCGCGCGCGCGCAAAGACAAAACTCCTGTATCCAGATTCTCAAAAGTTTATAAATTAAATTCTTCCCTAAAATTAAACAGACAATACATCTATTAATCATAGAGTATGTGAATAATATCGACGCCATATTGGTTACCATCTTTGAGTCATATAATTAGTTAGCTACATAGTGTTAATTATTTAGTTAAATAGGAAAAAATAATCTACTAGCGTGTGTTGTGACCAAAATAAATCAACATTGTATTTACTTTCTCCTCCAGGGGGCACTAAGTCTAGAAAATGACACAATTGACATCTACATAAAGTGACTGACCAAGGGTAGATATTGGCTACCTTTTGTGTTACTTTGAGGTCGTAAGAACACACAGAGCTGCTCTTAAGGATGTTTACCACAATACACCTCAACCAGTTTCTCATTCACAAAAGTCAAACAATAAATCTGGATCAAAAGATACACCGTAAATTTTATTAGAATACAATAATCAATTACTGTATTATTGCATTGAGGCGAATAGTCTTATGGTGTTAAGATGTGTTCTTAAGCCACGAAGGTAAACAAAAGGTATTCAACATCTGCCTTGGTTGACGATGATCTGTAGACGTTAGCAAGTCCTCCTCCTCCTGCTCTCGAGTAAGGTAAAGAAGGCCTCACCTGACCAAAATTGTTAATAAAGATAGATTACATGAAGATTAACCCTCCCAGCTTATTTCAACTAATGATTAACCTAACGCTACATGGGAAGTTAAGTTAGGTTAGATTAAGTTAGGTTAGGTTAGGGTAGGGTAGGGTAGGGTAGGGTAGGGTAGGGTAGGGTAGGTCAGGTCAGGTCAGGTCAGGTCAGGTCAGGTCAGGCCAGGTCAGGCAGTGCCAGTGTAGTTAATCTTGAGGTTAAATAAACTAGAGGCTAATCTTCACATGAGCCACTAAGACACTTTGACGGAGGCGGTTACGTACAACAGGAAAGCTCTGATAACATATAATGTACAGTATATATCGTTTAAGTTGCGTCAGCAGCTCTATACACCACTTATTGACCTACTCATTCACTGCCGTAGAAATATTTACTTCTAACAGGTTTCTATATGGTTCCCAGTCATTATAATACGACCTTGTAAAATCAAATGATCTAAAATAAACTAAACTTATCCAAATTAAACTTATTAGCTAACAAATCCTTCTAAAACACGATATATGTAAATCAAAAGTTCTAAATTCAAATAACTTATCGTAATATAACTATTATAACTAAACCATTTTAATTAAACCTAACCTAAACACCTCGCGCTACAACATCTATATCAATCTACCTGCGTCGGAAGCTCTATACGTGACTATGATCGTTACCCACCGCTGGAGAACATTTGTACTTCTATAATTACCCCTGGAGAAACAATGCACCATCTTCATGATTTATTTATTTTATTTTTCATTTATTTTATTCTTGGTCCATACTTGCAAACACCGCTTGTGAGTCCTGGGTCAGCTATTTTGTTCTAATCCTCGGGGATTCGCAAATAAACTATAACAACAAATAAATAAATAAATAAATAAAACAAGCATCTTTTGTTTTTCTAACCCATGAGCTGTGAGTCTTCATTATATACTTCAACATTACTGTAAACTAAGGCTAGAGAGGGTGTGTACAGTACTAGTGGAGCCAAGACGAGAAGGTATTTCAAATCCCTAAAGGGTTTTACAAGTGGAGAGTCTTACAAGTGGAGGGTCTTACAGGTGGAGGGTCTTACAAGTGGATGGTCTTACAGGTGGAGGGTCTTACAAGTGGATGGTCTTACAGGTGGAGGATTTTAATAAGGATAAATACAGCAAGTCTTACAGTTGAATCAGCCAAGTCGAGGAAAACTCTTAAGAGTCATGTAACTTCTACCTGATGTTACCTGTAATCAAGCTAAGGTATATGCAAGAAGAATATTATCTCGTTACTATCCATTCCTCTTCCACTATCCTGCGAGGTGGTGTATTAATAGGCACAGATACTCATGATAAAGAAGGAATAAAGAGAAAGACGCAAGATACCTATAAAATGCGACAGAATATACCTACACATGCGTAATCCTAACCCATCCCAACCCAACCCAACCCTATCCTACCCTCAGCTTCACCACAGTACACAAAGTCATTCTTGGTATCAGAGTGACGCATAAACACCCTGTATCGCCGAAGACACATTTGAATCGGATGGTTCGTTGGCGGTTTTATTTCTTCGGTATAAACCAGTGAAGCAATTAGTTCATGGGAACAGCGAGTCAAAATACTTCACATCAGCTTCGTTTACGACCTCCAGCTGATATTTACTTCTGTTGTCTATATCAATCACATTTTATAATGAAAACAAAAATATGGTTAGTTACTTATAAATGAAAATAAATCATACTTAGATACTTAGGAGTGGGGAAAAAGATACTTAAGATACTTAAAAATGAAAACACTCTTTGATACTTAAATTAGGACAAAATAAACGGACATAAAGATTTAACTATGAGCGGTGGATATTACGACATGTACCGGCTATCAATACAGAGGCGCTATTTAGCCGTGAAGCTCTCTCAGAAACCCAACAAGACAATATGTGGTCACGTAATAATTTCAGGTTAATTTTTAACACCATCCGTCATTTTAAACCTTGGCACCTGTAGATTAAGAAAATATATGGTGATATTTTTTCTGATGGGATAAAGGTCGTATTTGTCCAGAGAAGTAAGAGAGGAAAAAAATCACTTGAGAGGCATGACGCACAGAGTGTCTAAGGTGATAAAAGATCATATACTACCATTTCGGTTTTCAAATTAAGTTCATTACATAAAATATCAAACTCATAAAGATTACAAAAGAACAGAATACCATGAGCTCTCTACAGCTATTGTCAGCTGTCAATATGCTGATGTACAGAAGCTACACAATGTTATTGGTGACTGTAATCCCAGGAAAATGATGCTCTTATAAACTTGGTAACTGGAGCTGTAATGCCAGAAAATGCCAAATATGACACTCTATGTGCATATGAAGTTGGAAGACAAAATTATGAAAATTTTGTCAAGGAACGTATTGTTGGTCCATTGAGCATCTGGGAAAAGCTGTCCAAGGTTAATCTACTGTCGTGGAAAGCAGCAAATAAGACTTCAACCATCAAATTGTTATCACAAGTTATAGAACTTAAGCAGGACATACAGTATATGCATCACAGAAGGGCAGCACTGTACATATCAAGTCACCAGACACTGATGTGTTTGGCATATTAAAGCAGCCCCAACTTGGAGAAAATACAAGTATGATAACAGGAACTGGTGAGCGACGACACATTGGGCAGAGAGCCTTACAGGTTTCCATGCCTTCACAGGATCTGACTGCATTGGAAAATTTGTTGGCAAAGGAAAGAAAGCATGTTGGAGCACTTTGATGAAATCTAACACAAAAGTCCTAGATGCATTCAAGATGCTGAGTAGACCAAATGCCCTCCAGCAGACATGTACAGTATATTGGTCTAGAGGAATTTGTATTTAAGCTCTACTGTCCACGAATGACTTTCACTAAACTGTCAAAACTTAGATGGCATCTCTTCAAGATAACGCAGGAAGAAGCTGGAGAACTACCAGCGACTGCAGCAACTCTAAAGTATCATATATTGAGAGGAAGGTATCAAGCTCTTCTGTGGTCTTGTGATGCAGACAGTGAAATGCTTTCACAATTAGAGCATGGCTGGAAGATTGACAATGACTGTTTCATACTAATAATATCAGACCAACCACCAGCTCCAGAAGCAATCACAGAACTTGTTAAATGTGGATGTGGCGTCAGGAAATGTGGATCATTGTCATGTTCATACAGAAAGAATCAGAAAGAATAGCATGACATGCACTGAGATGTGTAACTGTCAAGCAGATGATGAGAAATGCCTAAACAAGGTGAAGGAATCTGTTGTACACAGAAGACTCTGATGACGAGGACTGAAGCAATGTCGTAAATAATAACTTGTGACTTGTATACACATGATGTATAACACTACAAACTTTTAATAAATATAAAACGGTGGTTCTAAGCTTTTCAGATAATGGTAATAAGTATATGTTTAATTTCCAGTATTTGTCTTTCGCAATTAATTTTACTGACTGCAATCTCTTCTTTGCCAGAGACAGGATGGCATATATGAGCAGCCATGTTTGTAACACACTTAAGATATTATAACAGCATTCATAATATATTACGTTAAATTGTAATGATATAATACTACATGTTCATAGGCTATTAGTCATGTTTTAAGTTACTTAGGAGTTAATGGTAATACGTCTGTGGTTCATTACGCCGCTCTTTGATAAAACTTCTTTAATGGCATGAAACTTATAATAAACCGTTCAGAAAAAATTACACCACAGTTCCTTAACATAGTTTATAAGGATTATTACGATGTATGGTGTCAAAAATTAACATGAAATTTTTGCGGGATTACTTAAGCTCCTACACTAAAACCTGCCGACCTAACCTAACCTTTTTTACCCACCTCCACCTACTTACCTAACCTGACATAATCTAACCAAACCTGACATAATCTAACCTAACCTGACATTATCTAACCTAACCTGATATAATCTAACTTAACCTGACATAATCTAACCTAACCTGACGTAATCTAACCTAACCTGACG
>NW_024735542.1:0-5857 GCF_018991925.1 Homarus americanus | reverse complement strand
GTCTGAAAAATGGCAGATGAAATTCAACATGGACAAATGTAAAGTACTCAGTATAGGAGATGTAAACAGGGAAACCAGATACCAGATGAACAACGATGCCATAGAGAAATCCGACTGCGAGAGAGATTTAGAAGTAATGATAAGTAGGAACCTTAAGCCAAGTAAACAATGTGTTTTTGCTCACAACAAGGCTAATAAAGTACTTGGGTTCATACAAAGGAGTGTTAGTTACAAGACTAGCGAGGTCATCCTAAAACTGTATCTTGCTCTTGTGAGACCACACCTGGATTACGCAGTTCAGTTCTGGTCACCGTATTACAGAATGGATATAGAATCCTTGGAAAGAATTCAGAGGAGAATGACAAGACTAATCCCTGGCATTAGGAACCTTGAGTATAGAGACAGGTTAAAGCATCTTAATTTGCACTCCCTCGAGAGACGTAGAGCGAGGGGCGACCTGATACAGGTGTATAAATGGAAGTCAGGGCTAAACAAAGGGGACATTACGAAGGTACTCAAACTATCCAACCAGGAGCGAACTCGTAACAATGGTTTTAAATTAGACAAATTCAGATTTAGGGGCGAAATAGGTAAACACTGGTTTGGAAACAGAGTTGTGGATGAATGGAACAAGTTACCAAATATCATCATTAACTCGAATACACTGAATAGCTTCAAACATAGGTTGGATGTTTATATGATCAATAGGGGTTGGGTGTAAATGGGACTGCCCAGTATGGGCCAATAGGCTCGCTGAAGTTTCCTCCATTCTTATGTTCTTATGTTCTTATGAAACCACAAGTTAACCAAGAATCTCAGCTCATCAGGATCACCTCCTCAGACTTCCTCAACACTTACGATCATGGACACGAGGAAGAACAAGACCAAGACAATAGAGAGTGGATAACCCAAGAAAAGAAAAGGAAGAAGAGGAAGAGAAGATCTTTGTCTTCAACATAACCCGCCCATCAGTAACAAGAAACACCAAGAAAGAAGACAGAATAATGAAGTTACCCATCAACACTACCAGACAACCTGCCGCCACCAGTCTACTGTCGACTCCGGTCGTGAATTTGCCTCCACCAATCAGGCTCTGCCCCACTACCCTGCAAGCTGTGTTAAGCCACGGCAATCTATCCTCTCCTTACTACAATCTCCCTTCCCTCACCACCTTCATCCTTCTGCTGAACCTCCTTCACCCCTGTCACTTGCCATTGATTGATTGGTTTGAACCTAACCTAACCTAACCTAACCTGACCCAACCTAACCTAACCTAACCTAACCTAACCTAACCTAACCTAACCTAACCTAACTTAATTAACCATCTCATCTCCAGTGCCGGATTTAGACCTGTGGAGGCCCATGGGCACTGGGCAGCCTCTTTGTGGAGGCCCCCCTAATTATAACTACCCATGAGGGTGGGGTGGCGAGTGAAGCGAGCCTAAACATCTGGGAGTTCCGGGGGGCGCTGTAAGCCCCCGGGAAAATTTTGATATTTGAACACTTCTTTGGAGAATTTTGAAGCCATATGCAGTTATATTGAGGAAATTAGAACATTGAGAAATTTTTAATTAACTGTATATTTATTGATAGTGTACAAATTCTCAACACACACACACACACACACAAAAGTGAGACATGACTGGAGTCATTCATGTGGTTTCAAGTCGACAGCCCTGATATAGCGACTACCGCACATGTGAAAAATAAACATGAATTTAATAAAATGAAAATAAAAATAATCCAAATGAGTAAACAAATAAATAAAATATTGTAATATGGAGAGGTCGCCAGATTGTGGAGGCCCCCTGGGCAGCTGCCCACTTTGCCCACTCCTGATTCCGGCCCTGCTCATCTCACCTCACCTCACCAAACATTTCACACATCATGACCGTAACCTAACCTAACCTAACCTAACCTAACCTAACCTAACCTAACCTAACCTAACCTCACCTAATTTAACCACCTCACCTAACATTACAAACATCACAACCGTAACCTAACCTAACATAACCTAACCTAACCTATCTTAACCACCTCACCTCACCTTACCTTTCCTCACCTCGCCTCACCTCACCTCACCATTCCTTACCTTACCTCACCTCACCTCACCTCACCACTTCTTACCTCACTTCACCTCACCTCACCACTCCTTACCTCACCTCACATCACTTCACCTCACCTCACTTTACCTCACCTCACCTCACCTCACCTCACCACTCCTTACTCCCACCACCAATTCCACCCCACCCCCACCCCCCACCCCACACCCACCCACCCCACCCCACCCCACCATTCCCCAGCCCAACCACCCCACCCCACCCCAACCACCCCCACCCCACTCCACCCCACCCCACCACCCCACACCCCACACCACCACCCCACCCCACCCCACCCCACCCCACCCCACCCCACCACCCCACCCCACCCCTCACCCTCACCCCACCACTTGCACCCCACTCACCCTCACCCCACCACCCCACCCCACTCCACCCCCACCACCACTCCCCACCTCACCTCACACTCCACTTCACCTCACCCTCACTGCATCTCACCCCAGCCCCACCACACCTCACCACCCCACCCCACCTCACCACCCCCCACCCCAACACCCCACTCCCCACCCCACCACACCTCCGGTCACCCCACCCCACCCCTCTTCACCCCACACCCCACCCCACCCTCACCACCCCACCCCACCACCCCACCCCACCCCACCCCACCCCACCCCACCACCCCACCTCACCTCACCATCTCCCCACACCACCCCCACCTCATCCCCACCCCACCTCTCCTCACCCCACCCCACCTCACCTCACCACCCCACCCCACCCCACCACCTCACCTCTCGTCACCCCACCTCACCTCACCCCACCACCTCACCACCTCCCACCTCACCGCACTCCTCAATCTCACCACTTCTACCCTCATCACCCCGCCCTTCTACCTCACTTCACCCTCACCTCACTCACTCCTTACCTCACCTCACATCACTTCACCTCACCTCACTTCACCTCACCTCACCTCACCACACCTCACCACTCCTTACCTCACCTCACCACTCCTCACCTCACCACTCCTTACCTCACCTCACCTCACCTCATCTCACCTCACCTCTCTTCACCTCACCTCACCTCACCTCATCACCTAACATTACAAACACCATAACCGTAATCTGGGGTACGACTCAAGTGCTAATGAATAAAATGTTCAAGGCAAGAAGGTGAAGCAGTAACATAGAGCCATTATTTACAACCACCTCCAGCTCTCATGTTGCATGGTTTGTTGCAGAGCATTATTGATAAAAGAGTTTTACTGGGTCACATACACACACACACACACACACACACACCTCACACATATCACCCAGTTTTACCCTCGGTTCCTCTTTTACATTGATACAGGAAAGGTTTCTGTTGGTTTGGCTATGAACTCTCGATCTGTTTTCTTGAGTGTACAGTATACGTTAGGTTAGGCTAGGAAAGGTGTTTATTAATGCCTGTTTTCTCTTGTATTACTAATTCCCGTTTTCTCTTCTGCTGTTAATTCCCGTTTTCTATTGTGTTGATTAATTCCCATTTTCTTATTACATACAGTATATTACAGTAAAAACGAATTGCAATTATTAGTGTTTTTTTTTTCCATTCGCCCTAATCAGAGGTGGATCGAGGACATTTGATTGACACGCATGATTTTCAATTGTTTTTATATGCCAAGAAACAGACAGACAGACAGACATATATATTAAATGGAATCGTCATACAGTTTCTAATTAGTTCTGCACGTACTGTATATAGACAATACAGGTATACAGTTCAGCATGTATATACAATACAGGTATACAGTTCAGCATGAATATCGACAATGCAGGTATACAGTTCTGCATGTATATACAATACAGGTTTACAGTTCAGCATGAATATACAATACAGGTATACAGTTCAGCATGAATATACAATACAGGTTTACAGTTCAGCATGAATATACAATACAGGTTTACAGTTCAGCATGAATATACAATACAGGTTTACAGTTCAGCATGAATATACAATACAGGTATACAGTTCAGCATGAATATACAATACAGGTATACAGTTCAGCATGAATATACAATACAGGTTTACAGTTCAGCATGAATATACAATGCAGGTATACAGTTCCGCATGAATATACAATACAGGTATACAGTTCAGCATGAATATACAATACAGGTTTACAGTTCCGCATGAATATACAATACAGGTTTACAGTTCAGCATGAATATACAATACAGGTATACAGTTCAGCATGAATATACAATACAGGTATACAGTTCAGCATGAATATACAATACAGGTATACAGTTCACCATGAATATACAATACAGGTATACAGTTCAGCATGAATATACAATACAGGTATACAGTTCAGCATGAATATACAATACAGGTATACAGTTCAGCATGAATATTAATTTAGTGTGTTCAGCATGAATATGTACAATACAGTATACAGTTCAGCATGAATATACAATACAGGTATACAGTTCAGCATGAATATACAATACAGGTATACAGTTCAGCATGAATATACAATGCAGGTTTACAGTTCAGCATGAATATACAATGCAGGTATATAGTTCAGCATGAATATACAATGCAGGTATACAGTTCAGCATGAATATACAATACAGGTTTACAGTTCAGCATGAATATACAATACAGGTATACAGTTCAGCATTAATATACAATACAGGTTTACAGTTCAGCATGAATATACAATACAGGTATACAGTTCAGCATGAATATACAATACAGGTATACAGTTCAGCATGAATATACAATACAGGTATACAGTTCAGCATGAATATACAATACAGGTATACAGTTCAGCATGAATATACAATACAGGTATACAGTTCAGCATGAATATACAATGCAGGTATATAGTTCAGCATGAATATACAATACAGGTATACAGTTCAGCATGAATATACAATACAGGTTTACAGTTCAGCATGAATATACAATGCAGGTATATAGTTCAGCATGAATATACAATGCAGGTATACAGTTCAGCATGAATATACAATACAGGTTTCCAGTTCAGCATGAATATACAATACAGGTATACAGTTCAGCATTAATATACAATACAGGTTTACAGTTCAGCATGAATATACAATACAGGTATACAGTTCAGCATGAATATACAATACAGGTATACAGTTCAGCATGTATATACAATACAGGTATACAGTTCAGCATGAATATACTATACAGGTTTACAGTTCAGCATGAATATACAATGCAGGTATACAGTTCAGCATGAATATACAATACAGGTATACAGTTCAGCATGAATATGCAATACAGGTATACAGTTCAGCATGAATATACAATACAGGTTTACAGTTCAGCATGAATATACAATGCAGGTATATAGTTCAGCATGAATATACAATACAGGTATACAGTTCAGCATGAATATACAATACAGGTTTACAGTTCAGCATGAATATACAATACAGGTATACAGTTCAGCATGAATATACAATACAGGTGTACAGTTCAGCATGAATATACAATACAGGTATACAGTTCAGCATGTATATACAATACAGGTATACAGTTCAGCATGAATACACAACACAGGTTTACAGTTCAGCATGAATATACAATGCAGGTATACAGTTCAGCATGAATATACAATACAGGTATACAGTTCAGCATGAATATACAATACAGGTATACAGTTCAGCATGAATATACAATACAGGTTTACAGTTCAGCATGAATATACAATGCAGGTATATAGTTCAGGATGAATATACAATACAGGTATACAGTTCAGCATGTAGATAGACAATGCAGGTATA
>NW_024735541.1:0-10773 GCF_018991925.1 Homarus americanus | reverse complement strand
AACAAAGACCCCTGATCAAATATAAAAAGTCCCCTGATTCAGTATAACAAAGTCCCCTCATCGAGTATAACAAATTCCCATGATCGAGCATAACAAAGTCCCCTGGTCGAGTATAACAAAGTCCCCTGATCGACTATAACAAAGACCTCTTATCGAGTATACCAAAGTCCCCTTATCGAGTATATCAAAGCCCCCTGATCGAGTATAACAAAGTCCCCTGATCGAGTATAAGAAAGTCCCCTGATCGAGTGTAACAAAATCCCCTGATCGAGTATAATATAATCCCCTGATCGAGTAAAACAAAGTCCCCTGGTCATGTATAACAAAGGCCCCTAATCGAGTATAACAAAGACCTCTCATTGAGTATAACAAAGTCCCCTTAGCGAATAAAAAAAAGGCCCCTCGTTGAGCATAAGAAAGTCCCCTGGTCGAGTATACCAAAGTCCCCTGATCGAGTATAACAAAGCCCCCTTGATCGAGTATAACAAAGCCTCCTGATCAAATATAAAAAGTCCCCAGATTGAGTATAACAAAGTCCCCTCATCGAGTATAACAAATTTCCATGATCGAGCATAACAAAGGCACCCTGGTCGAGCATAACAAAGTCCCCTGATCGAATATATAACAAAGTCCTCGATCGAGTATAACAAAGTCCCCGATCGAATATAACAAAGCCCTGATCGAGTATAACAAAGTCCCCTGATCGAGTATATAACAAAGTCCCCTGATCGAGTATAACAAAGTCAACTGATCGAGCATAACAAAATTCCGGTCGAGAACAAAGTCCCCTGATCGAGTAAAACAAAGTCCCCTGGTCGAGCATATAACAAAGTCCCCCGATTGAGTATAACAAAGGCCCCTGGTCGAGCATAACAAAGTCCCTGGTCGGAGTATAACAAATTCCCCTGATCGAGTATATACAAGGCCCTTGTCGAGTATAACAAAGTCTCCTGGCTCTAGTATAACAACTTCTGGTCGAGTATAACAAAGTCCCCTGATCGAATATAACAAAGCCCCCTGCTCGAGTAAAACAAAGTCCCCTGATTGAGTATAACAAAGTCCTCTGATCGAGTATAACAAAGTCCCCTGGTCGAGCATAACAAAGGCCCCAGGTCGAGTATAAAAACGTCCTTTGATCGAGCATAACAAAGGCTCCCTGGTCGAGTATAACAAAGTCCCCTGGTCGAGTATAACAAAGTCCCCTGATCGAGTATAACGAAGGCCCCTGATCGAATATAACAAAGTCACCTGATGGAGTATAACAAAGCCCCCTTGATCGAGTATAACAAAGACCCCTGATCAAATATAAAAAGTCCCCTGATTCAGTATAACAAAGTCCCCTCATCGAGTATAACAAATTCCCATGATCGAGCATAACAAAGGCACCCTGGTCGAGCATAACAAAGTCCCCTGGTCGAGTATAACAAAGTCCCCTGATCGAGTATAACAAAGACCTCTGATCGCGTATACCAAAGTCCCCTGATCGAGTATATCAAAGCCCCCTAATCGAGTATAACAAAGTCCCCTGATCGAGTATAAGAAAGTCCCCTGATCGAGTGTAACAAAATCCCCTGATCGAGTATAATAAAATCCCCTGATTGAGTAAAACAAAGTCCCCTGGTCATGTATAACAAAGGCCCCAAATCGAGTAAAACAAAGACCTCTCATTGAGTATAACAAAGTCCCCTTAGCGAATAAAAAAAGGCCCCTCGTCGAGCATAAAAAAGTCCCCTGGTCGAGTATAACAAAGTCCCCTGATCGAGTATAACAAAGCCCCCTTGATCGAGTATAACAAAGCCCCCTGATCAAATATAAAAAGTCCCCAGATTGAGTATAACAAAGTCCCCTCATCGAGTATAACAAATTTCCATGATCGAGCATGACAAAGGCACCCTGGTCGAGCATAACAAAGTCCCCTGGTCGAGTATAACAAAGTCCCCTGATCGAGTATAACAAAGTCCCCTGATCGAATATAACAAAAGCCCCCTGATCAAGTATAACAAAGTCCCCTGATCGAGTATAACAAAATCCCCTGATCGAGTATAACAAAGTCAACTGACGGAGCATAAGAAAGGCACCCGGGTCAAGAGTAACAAAGTCCCTGGTCGAGTATAACAATGTCCCCTGATCGAGTAAAAACAAAGTCCTGGTCGAGTATAAATAAAGTCCCCTGATCGAGTATAACAAAGCCCCAGATCGAGCATAACAAAGGCCCCTGGTCGAGCACATAACAAAGTCCCCTGGTCGAGTATAACAAAGTCCCTGATCGAGCATAAGGCCCCTTGTCGAGTATAACAACGTCTCCTGGTCGAGTATAACAAAGTCTCCTGGTCGAGTATAACAAAGTCCCCTGATCGATATAACAAAGTCCCCTGATCGAATATAACAAAGCCCCCCGCTCGAGTAAAACAAAGTCCCCTGATTGAGTATAACAAAGTCCCTTAACGAATATAACAAAGCCCCCTGCTCGAGTAAAACAAAGTCCCCTGATTGAGTATAACAAAGTCCTCTGAACAAGTATAACAAAGTCACCTGATCGAGTATACCAAAGTCCCTTGATCGAGTAAAACAAAGGCCCCTCATCGAGTATAACAAAGACCCTGAACGAGTACAACAAAATCCTCTGATCGAGTATAACAAAGTCCCCTGATCGAGTATAACAAAGAACCGGATCGAGCATAACAAAGGCCCCTGGTCGAGCATAACAAAGTCCCCTGGACGAGTATAACAAAGCCCTCTTATCGAGAAAAACAAAGTCCCCTGATTGAGTATAACAAAGTACTCTGATCGAGTAAAACAAATTCCCATGGTCGAGTAAAACAAAGTCCCCTCATCGAGTATAACAAAGTCCCGTGATCGAGTATAACAAAGTCCCCTAATCGAGTATAACAAAAGCCCCTGATCATGTATAACAAAGTCCCCTGATCGAGTATAACAAAGCCCCGGATCGAGCATAACAAAGGCCCCTGGTCGAGCATAACAAAGTCCCCTGGTCGAGTATAAGAAAGTCCCCATGTCAACAGAAACAAAGTCCCCTGGTCGAGTATAACAAAGTCCCCTGATCGAGGATAACAAAGTCCCCTGATCGAGTATAACAAAGTCCCCTTATCGAGTATAACAAAAAGGCTCCTGGTCGAGCATAACAAAGTCCCCTGGTCGAGTATAACAAAGTCTCCTGATCGAGTAAATAAAGTCCCCTGGTCGAGTATAACAAAGTTCCCTGATCGAGTATAAGAAAGCCCCCTGATAGAGAAAAACAAAGTCCCCTGATTGAGTATAACAAAGTCCCTTCAATCAAGTATAACAAAGTCCCCTGATCGAGCATAACAAAGGCACCCTGGTCGAGTATAACAAAGCCCCCTGATCGAGTATGACAAAGTCCCATGAACGAATATAACAAAGTCACCTGATCGAGTATAACAAAGTCCCCTGAATGAGTATAACAAAGGTCCCCGATCGAGTATAACAAAGGCACCTGACCGGGTATAACAAAGTCCCCTGGTCGAGTATAACAAAGTCCCCTGATCGAGTAAGACAAAGTCCCCAGGTCGAGTATAACAAAGTCCCCTGATTGAGTATATCAAAGTCCTCTGATCGAGTATAACAAAGTCCCCTGGTCGAGCATAACAAAGGCCCCAGGTCGAGTATAAAAACGTCCTTTGATCGAGCATAACAAAGGCTCCCTGGTCGAGTATAACAAAGTCCCCTGGTCGAGTATAACAAAGTCCCCTGATGGAGTATAACGAAGGCCCCTGATCGAGTATAACAAAGTCACCTGATGGAGTATAACAAAGCCCCCTTGATCGAGTATAACAAAGACCCCTGATCAAATATAAAAAGTCCCCTGATTCAGTATAACAAAGTCCCCTCATCGAGTATAACAAATTCCCATGATCGAGCATAACAAAGGCACCCTG
Organism: Homarus americanus; assembly: GCF_018991925.1. Classification (NCBI taxonomy): domain Eukaryota; kingdom Metazoa; phylum Arthropoda; class Malacostraca; order Decapoda; family Nephropidae; genus Homarus; species Homarus americanus. Next base: position 6,856 of record NW_024735541.1, on the reverse strand, counting down.
GTCGAGCATAACAAAGTCCCCTGGTCGAGTATAACAAAGTCCCCTGATCGAGTATAACAAAGACCTCTGATCGAGTATACCAAAGTCCCCTGATCGAGTATATCAAAGCCCCCTGATCGAGTATAACAAAGTCCCCTGATCGAGTATAAGAAAGTTCCCTGATCGAGTGTAACAAAGTCCCCTGATCGAGTATAATAAAATCCCCTGATCGAGTAAAACAAAGTCCCCTGGTCAAGTATAACAAAGGCCCCTAATCGAGTATAACAAAGACCTCTCATTGAGTATAACAAAGTCCCCTTAGCGAATAAAAAAAAGGCCCCTCGTCGAGCATAAGAAAGTCCCCTGGTCGAGTATAACAAAGTCCCCTGATCGAGTATAACAAAGCCCCCTTGATCGAGTATAACAAAGCCCCCTGATCAAATATAAAAAGTCCCCAGATTGAGTATAACAAAGTCCCCTCATCGAGTATAACAAATTTCCATGATCGAGCATAACAAAGGCACCCTGGTCGAGCATAACAAAGTCCCCTGGTCGAGTATAACAAAGTCCCCCAATCGATCGAATATAACAAAAGCCCCTGATCGAGTATAACAAAGTCCCCTGATCAAGTATAACAAAGTCCTGATCCAAAGTTGATCGAGTATAACAAAAGGCACCTGGTCGAGTATAACAAAGTCCCCTGATCGAGTAAAACAAAGTCCCCTGGTCGAGTATAACAAAAGTCCCCTGATTGAGTATAACAAAGGCCCTGGTCGAGCATAACAAAGTCCCCTGGTCGAGTATATAACAAAGTCCCCTGATCGAGCATAAGGCCCCTTGTCGAGTATAACAAAGTCCCCTGGTCGAGTATAACAAAGTCCCCTTGTCGAGTATAACGAAGTCCCCTGATTGAGTATAACAAAGGCCCCTGGTCGAGCATAACAAAGTCCCCTGGTCGAGTATAACAAAGTCCCCTGATCGAGCATAAGGCCCCTTGTCGAGTATAACAAAGTCTCCTGGTCGAGTATAACAAAGTCTCCTGGTCGAGTATAACAAAGTCCCTTGATCGAGTATAAAAAAACCCCGTCATCGAGTATTACAAAGGCCCCTCTTTGAGTATAACAAAGACCCCTGATCGAGTATAACAAAGTCCCATGAACGAATATAACAAAGTCACCTGATCGAGTATACCAAAGTCCCCTGATCAATTATAACAAAAGCCCTGCTTGAGTATAAAATTGGCCCCTCATCGAGTATAACAAAGTCCCCAAAATGAGTATAACAAAGGCCCCCGATCGAGTATAACAAAGGCACCTGACCGGGTATAACAAAGTCCCCTGGTCGAGTATAACAAAGTCCCCTGATTGAGTATAACAAAGTCCTATGATCGAGTATAACAAAGTCCCCTGGTCAAGCATAACAAAGGCCCCTGGTCGAGTATAAAAACGTCCCCTGGTCGAGTATAACAAAGTCCCCTGGACGACTATAACAAAGTCCCATGATCGAGTATAACAAAGCCCCCTCATCGAGTATGACAAAGGCCCCTGATCGAGTATAACGAAGCCCCCTGATCGAGTATAACAAAGTCCTCTGAACGAGTATAACAAAGTCACCTGATTGAGTATACCAAAGTCCCCTGATCGAGTATAACAAAGGCCTCTGTTCGAGTATAACAAAGTCCCCTGAACGATTACAACAAAGTCCCCTGATCGAGTATAACAAAGTCCCCTGATCGAGTATAACAAAGCCCCGGATCGTGTATAACAAAGGCCCCTGGTCGAGTATAAATAAAGTCCCCTGATCGAGTATATAACAAAAAAGGCCCCTCGTCGAGCATAAGTAAGTCCCCTGGTCGAGTATAACAAAGTCCCCTGATCGAGTATAACAAAGCCCCCTTGATCGAGTATAACAAAGCCCCCTGATCAAATATAAAAAGTCCCCAGATTGAGTATAAAATGTCCCCTCATCGAGTATAACAAATTCCCATGATCGAGCATAACAAAGGCACCCTGGTCGAGCATAACAAAGTCCCCTGGTCGAGTATAACAAAGTCCCGTGATCGACTATAAAAACGACCTCTGATTGAGTATAACAAAGTCCCCTGATCGAGTATAACAAAAGCCTCCTGATCGAGTATAACAAAGTCCCCTGATCGAGTATAACAAAGCCCCTGATCGAGTATAACAAAGTCAACTGATCGAGCATAACAAAGGCACCCGGGTCGAGTATAACAAAGTCCCCTGGTTGAGTATAACAAAGTCCCCTGATCGAATAAAACAAAGTCCCCTGGTCGAGTATAAAAAAGTCCCCTGATCGAGTGTAACAAAGCCCCGGATCGAGCATAACAAAGGCCCCTGGTCGACCATAACAAATTCCCCTGGTCGAGTATAACAAAGTCCCCTGATCGAGCATAAGGCCCCTTGTCGAGTATAAAAAAGTCTCCTGGTCAAGTATAACAAAGTCTCCTGGTCGAGTATAACAAAGTCCCCTAATCGATATAACAAAGTCCCCTGATCGAGTATAACAAACTCCCTTGGTCGAGTATAACAAAGTCCCCTGGGCGAGTAAAACAAAGTCACCTGATCGAGTATACCAAAGTCCCCTGATCGATTATAACAAAAGCCCTGCTTGAATATGAGAATGGCCCCTCATCGAGTATAACAAAGTTCCCTAAATGAGTATAACAAAGGCCTCCGATCGAGTATAACAAAGGCACCTAACCGAGTATAACAAAGTCCCCTAACCGAGTATAACAAAGCCCCGGATCGAGCATAACAAAGGCCCCTGGTCGAGCATAACAAAGTCCCCTGGTCGAGTATAACAAAGTCCCCATGTCAACAGAAACAAAGTCCCCTGATTGAGTATAACAAAGTCCTCTGATCGAGTATAACAAAGTCCCCTGGTCGAGCATAACAAAGGCCCCTGGTCGAGTGTAAAAACGTCCCCTGGTCGAGTATAACAAGGTCCCCAGGACGACTATAACAAAGTCCCATGATCGAGTATAACAAAGCCCCCTCATCGAGTATGACAAAGGCCCCTGATCGAGTATATCAAAGGCCTCTGTTCGAGAATAACAAAGTCCCCTGAACGATTACAACACAGTCCCCTGATCGAGTATAACAAAGTCCCCTGATCGAGTATAACAAAGCCCCGGATCGTGTATAACAAAGGTCCCTGGTCGAGTATAACAAAGTCCCCTGATCGAGTATAACAAAAAGGCCCCTGGTCGAGCATAACAAAGTCCCTTGATCGATTATAACAAAGTCCCCTGATCAAGTAAAACAAAGTCCCCTGATTGAGTATAACAAAGTCCTCTGAACAAGTATAACAAAGTCACCTGATCGAGTATATTAAAGTCCCTTGATCGAGTATAAAAAAGGCCCTGATCGAGTATAACAAAGAACCTGAACGAGTACATCAAAATCCCCTGATCGAGTATAACAAAGTCCCTTGATCGAGTATAACAAAGAACCGGATCGAGCATAACAAAGGCCCCTGGTCAAGCATAATAAAGTCCCCTGGTCGAGTATAACAAAGTCCCCTGATCGAGAGAAACAATGTCCCCTGGTCGAGTATAACAAAGTCCCCTGGTCAAGTAAATCGAAGTCCCCTCATCGAGTATAACAAAGCCCCGGATCGAGCATATCAAAGGCCCCTGGTCGAGCATAACAAAGTCCCCTGGTCGAGTATAACAAAGTCCCCATGTCAACAGAAACAAAGTCCCCTGGTCGAGTATAACAAAATCCCCTAATCGAGTATAACAAAGTCCCCTGATCGAGTATAACAAAGTCCCCTTATCGAGTATAACAAAAAGGCTCCTGGTCGAGCATAACAAAGACCCCTGGTCGAGTATAACAAAGTTTCCTGATCGAGTAAAACAAAGTCCCCTGGTCGAGTATGACAAAGACCCCTGATCGAGTATAACAAAGCCCCCTGATAGAGAAAAACAAAGTCCCCTGATTGAGTATAACAAAGTCCCTTGATCGAGTATAACAAAGTCCCCTGATCGAGCATAACAAAGGCACCCTGGTCGAGTATAACAAAACCCCCTGATCGAGTATGACAAAGACCCATGAACGAATATAACAAAGTCACCTGATCGAGTATAACAAAGTCCCCTGAATGAGTATAACGAAGGCCCCCGATCGAGTATAACAAAGGCACCTGACCGAGTATAACAAAGTCCCCTGGTCGAGTATAACAAAGTCCACTGATTGAGTATAACAAAGTCCTCTGATCGAGTATAACAAAGTCCCTTGGTCGAGCATATCAAAGGCCCCTGGTCGAGTATAAAAACGTCCCCTGGTCGAGTATAACAAAGTCCCCTGGACGACTATAACAAAGTCCCATGATCGAGTATAACAAAGCCCCGCATCGAGTATAACAAAGTCCCCTGATCGAATATAACAAAGCCCCCTGCTCGATTAAAACAAAGTCCCCTGATTGAGTATAACAAAGTCCCCTGATCGAATTTAACAAAGCCCCCTGCACGAGTAAAACAAAGTCCCCTGATTGAGTATAACAAAGTCCTCTGAACAAGTATAACAAAGTCACCTGATCGAGTATACCAAAGTCTCCTGATCAGGTAAAACAAGTCCCTGGTCGAAATTATAACAAAAGTCCAATGATCGGAAATTATAACAAAACCCCATGATCCGAGAAAGGAAAACAAAGTCCCCTGGTCGAGTATAACAAAGTCCCCTGATCGAGTGTAACGAAGGCCCCTGATCGAGTATAACAAAGTCACCTGACCGAGTATAACAAAGCCCCCTTGATCGAGTATAACAAAGACCCCTGATCAAATATAAAAAGTCCCCTGATTCAGTATAACAAAGTCCCCTCATCGAGAATAACAAATTCAAATGATCGAGCGTAACAAAGGCACCCTGGTAGAGTATAACAAAGTCCCCTGGTCGAGTATAACAAAGTCCCCTGATCGAGAGAAACAAAGTCCCCTGGTCAAGTATAACAAAGGCCCCTAATCGAGTATAATAAAGTCCCCTGATCGAGTAAAACAAAGTCCCATGGTCAAGTATAACAAAGACCTCAGATTGAGTATAACAAAGTCCCCTGAGCGAATAAAAAAAAGGCCCCTGGTCGAGCATAACAAAGTCCCCTGATTGAGTATACCAAAGTCCCCTAATCGAGTAAAGCAAAGTCCCCTGGTCGAGTATAACAAAGTCCCCTGATTGAGTATAACAAAGTCCCTTGATCGAGTATAACAAAGTCCCCTGATCGAGCATAACAAAGGCACCCTGGTCGAGTATAACAAAGCCCCCTGATCGAGTATGACAAAGTCCCATGAACGAATATAACAAAGTCACCTGATCGAGTATAACAAAGTCCCCTGAATGAGTATAGCAAAGGCCCCCGATCGAGTATAACAAAGGCACCTGACCGAGGTATAACAAAAGTCCCCTGGTCGAGAATAACAAAAAGTCCTGATTGGGTATAACAAAGTCCTCTGATCGGAAATTATAACAAAAGTCCCTGGTTGAGTATATAGAATCCTGATCAGGTAGACCAAAGTCCCTTTGAGTCGAGTATAACAAAGTCCCCTGATTGAGTATAACAAAGTCCTCTGATCGAGTATAACAAAGTCCCCTGGTCGAGCATAAGAAAGGCCCCAGGTCGAGTATAAAAACGTCCCCTCATCGAGCATAACAAAGGCACCCTGGTCGAGTATAACAAAGTCCCCTGGTCGAGTATAACAAAGTCCTCTGATCGAGTATAACGAAGGCCCCTGATCGAGTATAACAAAGTCACCTGATCGAGTATAACAAAGCCCCCTTGATCGTGTATAACAAAGACCCCTGATCAAATATAAAAAGTCCTCTGTTTCAGTATAACAAAGTCCCCTCATCGAGTATAACAAATTCCCATGATCGAGCATAACAAAGGCACCCTGGTAGAGTATAACAAAGTCCCCTGGTCGAGTATAAGAAAGTCCCCTGATCGAGAGAAACAAAGTCCCCTGGTCGAGTATATCAAAGTCCCCTGATCGAGTATAACAAAGCCCCCTCATCGAGAAGAACAAAGTCCCCTAATTGAGTATAACAAAGTAATCTGATCGAGTAAAACAAAGTCCCCTGGGCGAGTAAAACAAAGTCCCCTGATCGAGTATAACAAAAAGGCTCTTGGTCGAGCATAACTAAGTCCCCTGGTCGAGTATAAGAAAGTCTCCTGATCGAGTAAAACAAAGTCCGCTGGTCGAGTATAACAAAGTCCTATGATCGAGTATAACAAAGCCCCATGATCGAGAAAAACAAAGTCCCCTGATTGAGTATAACAAAGTCCCCTGATCGAGTATAACAAAGCCCCGGATCGAGCATAACAAAGGCCCCTGATCGAGCTTAACAAAGGCACCCTGGTCTAGTATAACAATGTCCCCTGGTCGAGTATAACAAAGTCCCCTGATTGAATTATAACAGTATTCCTGATCGAGTATAACAAAAGTCCCTGGTCGGTATAACAAGTCCCTGATCGAGTAAAACAAAGTCCCCGGTCGAAACAACAATCCCCTGATCCAGGTGTAACAAAGCCCCGGATCAGCATAACAAAGGCCCCTGGTCGAGCATGGCAAGTCCCCTGGTCAGGTATAACGAAGTCCCCTGATCCGAACGCAAGGCCCTTGTCGAGTATAACAAAGTCTCCTGGTCGAGTATAACAAAGTCCCCTGATCGATATAACAAAGTCCCCTAATTGAGTATAACAAAGGCCCCTGATCGAGTATAACAAAGCCCCAATGATCGAGTATAACAAAGACCCCTGATCAAATATAAAAAGTCCCCTGATCGAGTTATCAAAGCCTCCTTGTCGAGTTTAACAAATTCTCCTCATCGAGTATAACAAAGTTCCTTGATCGAGTATAACAAAG
>NW_024735540.1:0-7268 GCF_018991925.1 Homarus americanus | reverse complement strand
TTCACCATCTCATACAATCTTCCTCATCCCTTCTGGCTTCTACATCTCCTTCACAATCTTCACCTCTCTTACAATTTTCAATACATCTCACTTCACAATCTTCACTACATCTCCTTTACAATCTTTCTTCCATCTCTTCACAATCTTTACTTCTGTCTCTTCACAATCTTTCCATCTCACTTCTGATCTTCTACATCTTTGCAATCTTACTACATCTCACTTCACCAATCTTCACTATACAATCTTCTTTCTCACTTCTGTTCCACTACCTCTCACTTCACAATCTTCTACATCTCACTACACAATCTTCACTACATCTCTCTATTATTACTACATCTCATAATCTTCTACATCTCTGCTTCCACATCTTCTACATCTCATACAATCTTCCACCATATCTCACTTCACAATCTTCACCACATCTCACTTCAATCTTCACCATCTTCACAATCTTCACCTCACTTCCCCACAATCTTTACCGCACCACATCTCACTTCACAATCTTCACTCTCTCATCATCCATAATTACCATATATATCATCCATCATCTACATATAACACCATCAAGCATCACTACTATAAAACCTATCATCACTACATAACATCATCCCATCATCGTTTTTTTTTGTTTTTTTTTTGTTTTTTTTTACTACATATAACTCCATCATCACTATATAACATCATCCATCATCACTACATATAACTCTATCCATCATCTACTACATATAACATCATCGGCATCATCTTATACTTTAATATCATCATTACATATAACATCATATATCATCGTATTATATATAATATCATCCATCATCACTACATATATTACCTTCTTATCATCACTACATATAACACCATCCCATCATTCTTTTGTTTTTTTTTCTACATATTATAACTTTTTCATCCATCATCTTTACAAACACTGCATCCTCTTTACTTGTGATAAACAGGCTTTTTTTTTGTTGTCAATTTCTTTAAATTCAACTTATTAAGCAATTCTTTTGCTGTGGTTAAATTTTGAGTTTGACCTCGGTGAAAAACTGTTAGTGTGAGTATCACAGTGTTCGGCGCACTGTCGGTGACAGGTGGGGTGAAGCTTTAGATGTGAAGAAGAAAGGCGATCTTTGAACTAAAGCTGCTAGACCACGCGCGCAGACGGGTTAACAAGAAAGAAGCCTACTTTCTTGGTGTACAAGGACGATACCTGCCATGGAACCTCTTCACCGGGAAAAAGACACAAAAGAAGCGCTGAACCTACGCTTGATATTTAAAAATACTGTAATAAAAAACATATTAATTGATTTTGTTTGTATTATTTATGCTTTTTTTTATTTTCATCTGTAAACGTGCTGTTTTGGGAATATATTTTGAGTTACATAATATTTAGGTACAGCAGTTTATTTCACTGTATCTACTTGTTTACCAAGTAACTGGACTTACAGTCTCCGATCGGGATTCTCAAAACAAATATTTGGCATCGAACTCCGTAAGTGAGCTCGTAATCTAGCCTGTAACTTACAGGACCTCAACACGATCAACCTGGATATAGTAGTCGCTATTTCCGGATTGCATGAAAAAAAATTAATAATATATGTTTTAATAATGCTTGTTAGACTTGTTTTATCATAGAATAATGAAGAAAATGTTTTGTACATCAACATACTAAAATACAATATTAGTTTTTTTTTACGACAAGAAGAGGCTTGGCTGTTCTATTTCTCGCTTTATGGAAGAGATGCAGCTTTTGTCTTCTTACAACTTTTCAAGTAATTTGTACCAAAATAGAAGATTTTTATTGTCCACATTTAGGGTATATTTTTTTTTATGACTGAATAAACTTGCAGATAGACCTTATTAATGTGGTATAGCTGTAAATATCCTTCAGTAATGAAATCCAAATATGAGGTCAAGTGAACATTTTTGCTTAGACTCCGCCTTTGTTAGGACCAAGTTATAACAAGTTATTCTGCCAAGTATCCAATAAGTACCCATGACTCAGAGTTAAATAATACCTAACCTAATCTAAGTTCATCAAACTTAATAAAAAAAGTGGGGCAAAAAATAAGTGGTAAAGAAATTTTTTTCTCAGAAAAAGAATTATATTCAGAGGTTTTTTATCCGATACCTTCAGTCGTGATTATTTTGATGCAAAATTAGTAAAATGTATTTAACCCTAACACTACCTCACCTTACCTAATCTTACCTTACCTTATCTAACCTAACCTAATGTTACCTAACCTAACCAAGCCGCAACGCTCATGACACAATTGAGTTCTCTAGAAAGTTTTAATTTCATTTTCTTTTTTTAAAAATACATTTGCAGAGACAACAAACTTTTGATAATTATTTCTCCAACATATCTATAAATCTGTTGATGATATATAAATTTAGGATAGGTTAGGTTTGGTGTGATTAGGATAGGTTAGTCTAGTTTAGGATAGTCTAAGTTAGCTTAGGAAAGGCTAAGTTAGGTTACGATACACTAGGTTAGGTTTTAATCTGCATGATATTTTTACTGAACTTTTAAACGATGTTATAATCCTGGCAGCAGGGTATCGATCACGAAAATAACACTTTGGTAGTTATAACATTTGATAAAGTTTATTATTACTGTACCATGAAACAAATCACTATAGCTGTACTTATCAATCCAGTATTAAATCTGTATTATCTTTGACCATCGCTCATTGGCCAGCTTATCTCTGCACTGTTCTCTGATATAATAAAGTATTGGTGAATGGGAATATTAATCATTTGTGAGTCACTTACTATAAAGGAAACTGTAACGGATTCTATGGACAGTTAGGAATATTTTCACGGAATAAGTCGGAGTAACTCCCCTCTTGCCCAAAAGCGATCCAAGGAGTTAATTCACAGAGCGAAAATCTAGACGAGTCTTCCTTGTTTGTTTTAGGTCATAACAACGAAAAGTTTAATAATGTTTATTACAATGATTCAGGTTTACTGTAATTCTTCTTTTTTATATTTTTAGTATTTTGTAGATTTTTTTCACCCAGTTCATTTCTTGTTTAGATTCATTATTGCAATTATTTTTATTACAGAGTTGAATTAAAAGTTTATATCTAAGTATTTTACAGCTTCACAAATACTTTTATAAAATGTTGATACACACAGTGGACAGTTTTTAGTTCTTTCTTGTAATACCTCAGTATTACTCTGTTAAATTCTTACCATTTACACCTGACCATTTATTTATTTATTTTACAATTTGTTTAAAGAGAGAACATCACCAGCAGGATACAGATGATGAAGTAAATAGAAGTTTGTAACCTAACCCTACCCCCCACTGCTACCCCTCCCTCTTGTCCCACATTCTTACTCGTCACTCCTACCCCTTACTCCTACCCCTTACTCCCACCCCTTAATCCCACCCCTTATTCCCACCCCTTATTCCCACCCCTTGCTCCCACCCCTTCCTTCTACCCCTTACTTCTACCCCTTACTCCTACCCCTTACTTCTACCCCTTACTTCTACCCCTTACTCCTACCACTTACTCCTACCACTTACTCATACCCCTTACTCCCACCCCTTGCTTCCACCCTCTTACTCGTACCCCTTGCTCCCACCCCTTACTCCAACCCCCATTGCCACCCTTCCACCTCCTCACCTCCTAACCTTACTCCACCCTTCAAGTCACCTCGTCCCCCCCTTCTTCCTTGCTCCCTTGCATGTCCACCCTCCCCACCCTCCTCTCTGCCTTGCTCTTATACTCCCCTTACTCCCACCCTGCTCCCTCCCATCACTCTCTGACCCTTATCACCTCTCCACCTTGCTCTCTGCCTCCCACCCCTTACTCTTGCCCCTAACTCCCCACCCTTACTCCCACATATACTCCATGCCTTCACTCCCTTGCCACTCCTGCCCTCCCCATACTCCCACCTTCTCCTACCCCTTGCTCCCTACCCTTGCTCCCCATACTCCCACCCTGCTCCCACCCCTTATAGCCACCGCCTCCACCCGCCTCCCACCCCTTACTCCCGCCTTACTCCCACTCCACCTTACTCCCACCTTACTCCCACCCCTTACTTCACCCGCCCTCCCACGCCCTACTCTCCCACCTTATACTCCCACATATACTCCCATCCACCCCATCACCCGCCTCCCACCCATACTCCCACCATTACTCCCATCCTTACTCTCACCCCTTGCTCCCCACACCTTCCTACCTTGTCCCACCCCTTACTCCCACCCCTTACTCCCACCCCTTACTCCTACCCCTTACTCCCACCCCTTACTCCCACCCCTTACTCCCACGCCTTACTCCCACCCTTCACTCCTACCCTTCGCTTCTACCCCCACTGTTACCCCACACTACGCTGGTAATTGAAGACATCATACATTTGTTCACTTAGACACCACTTATTATTCAGGACTCAACTTTATATATATATCAATTGTCAAAAACCTTCACCACAAGAAAGAAAAGAACAGTCGGGTATGGCAGAAAATGTAATAAACGAACATGGAGTAAGACATCAAGCTCCATATTGTAAACAAGATCATCGTCATTGTTTATTTATTGCGAGGAAAAATATTGTTCGCAATATAATTATAAAAACCTTCTGTAATTCATTCTCTTCATTACACTAAAAGGTAATGAAGTATATAAAGAAAATAGTTTATAAATTAATAAAATAAAAATACGTATAAAAAAGTAAAATAACATCTATTGATGGAATAGAAAAGAATTATATCGTAAGTGGGTAAAAGATTTTTTGGGTAGGTTTTAGAATACAATAACTGTTTTCTGCATTACACCGATGGTTCCAAGTCAGAAATTATCCTTAAGTTTTGTGAATCAGTATTTACAGTTTTTCTTAAAGGGTGACTTAAGTTACGGTCACACGATCCCTTTGATGAGCAATTAATTTGGAGCAAGAAATTACGAGTAATTTCTTCCAAATGTGGTCACACGAGTGGCTCTTGGTTCAGTTACTACAGCAAGAAAAAAGTTAACGCCGCTGTGCGAGTAGAAGGGAGACGGAACATCACAACAACAATGCAGACGACGCAGCAGCTATCCTTGGTATTATTGTTATTATTAAAAAGAAATGAGAGAAAGCGAAGAAAAACTATTGGGGACTCGTAAGTGGCTGGCGAGGAGGAGGAACGAGTGTTTAATATAGACTGGTTCAACTATCGTAGTTACAGTAGGGAGGGTTGTTAGTGTGTGGAGAATGACCGGCTGTATGGGTTTGTGTTTTGTAAACAAACACGCCAAAACACCACCCAAATAATAAACTCAGTGTGTCGTAAAAAACTGTTTGTGCATTTTATACATAATGTTATTGATCTATGTTATATATAGCCAAGGTAAATACTCGATAAATAAGCTTCTTGTCATTAAATATGGTATTTACCGGGTTTTGAACCGATAATCTTGCTCGAAATAGTCAAGAAATTGACTATCACGATTGTCAATAAAAATGCTTCAAAAACTTGCTCGAATTTCTCGAAAATTGCTCGAAATAACTTTCCGGCAAGAAATTGCTAAAAAAAATGCGCCTATGTGACCAGTGCTTTAAGAATTGTATGATATCCTCATGGCAATGGAAACACACACACACACACACACACTCACCCCATACACAGTCACACACTCACCATGCACAATCACACACACCCATACACACACCGTACATGCACAAACCATACACATACATACACACACACACACACACACACACACACACACCATACATACACACACCATACACATACACACACCACACACACATACACACACACACACACACACACCATGCACACACCATACAAACAAACAAACACACACCATATACACACACACACACACACAATGCACACACACACACCATGCACACTCACACACACACACACCATGCACACTCACACCATGCACACACACACACTAATTGTTTTAATTTAGTTCTTGGAACTCTTAAGTGGCAGCGCTTGATGTAAACACTTCTTGGCATTTTCTGTTTATCTAGTAGCAGGTATACACACAGATGTAATATAAGAAAATAAATTATGAATTCTGTCCAGGGAAGTGTTGTGAATATGACCTTGAGATAACACTTGTGTTAAGTGTGAATTTCCCTGTCTAGTGATATGTCCAACTACTACTCTGGGCCGCGAGACAGTAGTAGTGATTACAGATTGCCCACGAGGGGGCTAGTTTATTGGGCACCCCCTTACATCCTGTGTAAGGTGAAGCGCAGAAGCGTTTACAGTGCCCAACTGGGAAGCATGCGGAGTTCATGCTTGCCTTTATGACTCATGCATTAAGGGCGTAAAAGGCCTGAAGGGTCATGGGTTTTGTCAGCAAGTTACATAAAGTGACAATGATGAGTGTGTGGGGGGAAAATTCCCCGTACAATTTATCTGTTTATGGCAAAGTGTGGCAGGTCCCTATTAATGTGAGCGGTGTTTAATGAATCAGCTGACCCTGGCTCGACCTTTTGAGAGACGCAAGCCAAGTGATCTAAGAGTCGTGAATAACATGGTGAATTACTTGGTGTTATTCATTTGGGTGAATATTTGTATAAATCAAAGGTGCTGTCACACACACACACACACACCACACGTGGCACACCACCAACACACAGTTTCTGAGAAGGAGTTTGAGATTGTATTTAACGAAGTCTTAACTGGGAAAATGTTGTATGGCTTTTGTTATGGGGTAAGTTCTGGCGTGAACATTAAGACTATTTTCATAATTTAATAAATATAAAACGGTGGTTCTAAGCTTTTCAGATAATGGTATGTATATGTTTAATTTCAGTATTTGTCTTTGCTTAAAATAATTTTACTTACTACAATCTCTTCTTTGCCAGAACAGGATGGCATATATGAGCAACCATGTTTGTAACACACTTATGATATTATAACAGCATTCATGATATATTATGTTAAATTGTAATCATATAATACTACATGTTCATAGGTTATTAGTCATGTTTTAAAGTTAATTAGGACTTAATGGTAATACATCTGTAGTTCATTACGCCGCTCTTTAATAAAAACTTCTTTAAAGGCATAAAACTTATAATAAACCCGTTCAGAAGAAACACCACAGTTCGCTTAACATAGTTTATAAGGATTATTATAATGTTTGGTGTCAAAATTAACATGAAATTTTTACGGGATTACTTAAGCTCCCTACGCCTAAAACCTGCCGACCTAACCTAACCTTTTTTACCCACCACTACCTACTTACCTAACCTGACATAATCTAACCCTAACCTGACGTAATCTGACCTAA
>NW_024735539.1:0-15558 GCF_018991925.1 Homarus americanus | reverse complement strand
TCTGTCGTGCACGTCGTTTGGTGGCCTCAGCTCCACGGTGACTGTCGTGAAGGCGAGCCAAGACGTGGGGACGTGATGCAGCAGGGACAACTACCGAAGGAGAGGTGTCACTGGCCAAAGGTAGGGGTAGGGCGGCAGCAGGGTAGTTGCTGCTCCCTTCGTGCACCCTGTTGGCGTATTTTACCTCCAGAATCGGTGTTGGAAAGTCCTGGGAGATGATGGCCAACTCCTGGCAATGTCTGTAGGACAGCAAAGGAGTCGGGACACCATTATGCACGTCAATCCAGGCCTGACACGACCTGTTGCCAAAGGTGACATGTGCATAGAGTGAACCTAGGCCTGGGGCCATCTGTGAACCATCTGCCGTGACGCAGAGGTCCTTGGGAGGCGGTCCTAGATCGCTTGGAGAGAGCCCCAAGCATTGCAAATGCTGGGGACCGATGACCGTAGCCTCAGCGCCGGTGTCGGGCAACATCTCGAGACAGGATGACACATTGCCGTAGGTCACGATGACGCTGACGTGCTGGGGGACTTTGGTCATGGGACGTGAGGAGTACACCCTCCTAATATGGGTCGGGCTTTGTCCAGGGTCGTCGTGCCTCTGATTAGAAGACTGTGGGTGGCCCTTACTGGTAGAAGGGCGCTGAAGCTTCCGCCGACGCTGTCCCTTGGGTTTGTGGGTAGGGCAACACTTGTCATAGTGGCCCAGACGACCGCACACATTGCACTGTACGTACTTAGCTGGGCACCGCACTGTGAGCGACCAGTGGCCCTTACGGTCACAACTGTTGCATGTAGACTCAGCAGCTGGACACGCCTGTGTTCCGTGCTGCTTACCACAGTTGTTACAAAATGAACCGGGCGTGGACGTGGTGGGCGAAGGCGTAGGAGCAGACTTCTTGTCCTTCTTGTACCGGGACACAGCGCGTACAGCTGTAGGGGGAGCTCGGATGGCAGAGGTGGCACACCTGGCAGCCTCATAGGAGCGACATATCGTCAACACATCCTGAAGAGAAGAGGAAGAGTCGAGGGAGGTGAGGCGTTGGACAAGTTCCTCGTCCTTAACACCCATCAGGATCACCTGCTTCAACTGGGTCTCCTCGCACTGCTGGTGGTGGCCTAGACATATATCTACCTCTTCCGAGGCTCTCTTAAGACGTACATAAAAGGCGTCAAAAGTCTCACCCTCCATCTGTCTGCAGCTAAGCAATTCCCTCCTGCGCAGAGCTTCATTCTGCTGTCCTTTGATGTACCGTTGTAGAATGTCCAGTACCTCCTCTACAGACAGCGAAGAGGTCGGAGGTACCTGCAGCGTATGTTCTAAGACACGCTGAATTTCCAAGGACAGGCACATACGCAGCTGGATGAGTTGTTTAGGCTGTGACAAACTCTGGAGATCCACCATTGTAGAATAATCAGTCCACCGTCGCCGCCATTCACGAAAAGTCTGGAAAGTCACATCAGGCTTCAAGATGGGCGGTGTTTGAGCAGCTACTTTAGGTGGGGCTGGGGGGCGTGAAGGAAGCATTGATGAGGTATCTGAACCATTCAGTACCGAGGCAGTGTTAGAGCCAGGGGCTTGGTTAACAGTGAGGCGAGATATCAAAGCTTCAAACCGTGCACTGTCTTCCACTCTCCGTTGGTGGTCTCGTTCTGCCTCTGCTTGCCTTCTGTGTTCATCCGCCACACGTCTGTTAGCTTCATCCTCGCGCCTTTCATCCCTCATGAACTTCATTAAAGCAATTATCTCTGGAGACAACGCTGAATATCGAGGTGAAGGGCTGCGCGATGTTGTGGTAGCTGGGGCGTCATGGTCAGCCTGGTCATCCATCTCTGCGGAGCTATCATCCGACTGACTCATCCGGGCGCTGGCTCCACGGCTACGTAAGGCACGAGACATAACTACTTCATCTGTGTACTGTGTCTAAATCAGTGTTGACCGGTCAGCCCGTCGTATCAACAAGATCTCAGACAAAAAATTAATTAAATACACAGATAAGTAGATTATATATATAAAATATATATAAGGCAATCGCCGATGTCAGTGTGTTAGTACATGTATGTGTGTGTGCCAGGCGGGCGAGAGCGTCCCGCCTCGAGCTGTGAGGGGGGTGGAGACGACACTGTGAGGGGGGGTGGAGACGATGACTAGCGGCAGTTACCCTCCAGGCTTCGCGAGGGGAGGTGTACTGAAGTCTACTCCTTACAAATGCCCAGAACATGCCGTGTACCTTGGGAATCCTTTAGAACAAGGTCACACATGAATGGCACGAAACACACAATGCACTAAACACTTCACAGAAAATCACTGTCACTGACACTGCTCAAAGTTGCTAAATTCTTCGAGGACGGGTGGCGGGCGGCAGTTGACACAGGGCAAGGGGTCCATAAGCCGGCTTTCCACAAACTTTGCACTATCACTCGTAATTATCCAGTAAAAGTACGCACTGCGCCATGTTATGTTCTAGGTAATAAGTTCAATATACAGGAGCGAACACAAACACCTGTATAGTTTTGTAGGTTCGATTTACTGGATAAGAGATATGTACACAAGGAGAGTAGCGCTCTTCAACCTGTCCGCTGGTCAACTGCTCTATAGACGACGTATGGCAAGTGATACATTAGCAGCTTCCATACGTCGCCAGGCACATTAATTAAGCATGTGGGACATTGATAAATACATTGCCACACGCTACTAGCTAGGCTAAATAAATAATACATAAATGGAGCACATACATAATATACATAGCATAATATAAATACAGCATACAGAATATACATACACAGGGGACTTTTTTATACTTGACCAGGGAACTTTGTTATACGCGATCAGGGGACATTTTTATACTCCACCAGGGACTTTGTTTACTCAATCAGGGGATATGTTATACTCGATCAGGGGACTTTGTTATACTCGAACAGGGGACTTTGTTATACTCGTCTAGGGGGTTTGTTATACTCGCTCAGGGGACTTTGTTATACTCGATCAGGGGACTTTGTCTTACTCGATCAGGGCCCTTTGGTATACTCGACCAGGGGACTTTGTTATAATCGAACAGGGGTCTTTGTTATATGCAATCAGGGGACTTTTTTATACTCGACCAGAGGACTTTTGTTATACTCGATCATTGGACTTTGTTATACTCGATCAGGAGGCTTTGTTATACTCGACCTGGGGACTTTGTTATACTCGATCAGGGGACTTTGTTATACTCGACCAGGGGACTTTTTTATACTGGATCAGGGGACTTTGTCAGAGTCAATCAGTCGACTTTCCTATATTTGACCAATTGACTTTCATATACTCGACCAGGGACTTTGTTAAACTCGATCAGGGGACTTTGTTATACTCGACCAGAGGACTTTGTTATACTCGATCAGGGACTTTGTTATACTCGATCAGGGGATATGTTATACTGGGCCAGGAGACTTTGTTATACTCGATCAGGGGACTTTGTTATACTCGATCAGGTGACTTTGTTATACTCGTCCAGGGGGCTTTGTTTTACTAGTATCAGGGGACTTTGTTATTCTCGACCAGGGGATTTTGTTATACTCGACTAGAGGCCTTTGTTATACTCGGTCAGGGGACTTTGTTATAATCGATCAGGGGACTTTGTTTTGCTCGATCTGGGGACTTTGTTATACTGGGCCAGGAGACGTTGTTATACTCGATCAGGAGATATGTTATACTCGTTCAGGGGACTTTGTTATAGTGGACCCGGGGAATTAGTTATACTCGATCAGGGGACTTTGTTATACTATCCAGGGGGCTTTGTTATACTAGGATCAGGGGACTTTGTTATTTTCGACCAGGAGACTTTGTTTTACTCGACCAGGGAATTTTGTTATGCTCGATAAGGGGACTTTGTTATACTCGTCCAGGGGGCTTTGTTATACTCGATCAGGGGACTTTGTCTTAATCGATCAGGGCCCTTTGCTATACTCGACCAGGGGACTTTGTTATAATCAATCAGGGGACTTTGTTATGCTCGATATGGGGACTTTGTTACACTGAGCCAGGGGACTTTTTTATACTCGATAAGGGGACTTTGTTATACTCGATTAGGCGGCTTTGTTATAATCGATCAGGGGACTTTGTTATACTCGATTAGGTGGCCTTTTTTGGACTCGATCAGGGGACTTTGTTATACTCGATCAGGAGGCTTTGTTATACTCGATCAGGGGACTTTGCTGCCTCGACGAGGGACTTTGGTATAACGATCAGGAGTTTTGTTATACTCGACCAGGAGACTTTTTTATGCTTGAATAATAGACTTTTAATTTGCATACTCAGTGAGGGCCTTTATTATAGATCAGGAAACTTTGTTATACTTGAGCAGTGAACTTTGTTATACTCGATGAGGGGACTTTTTTATACTCGACCAGAGGTCTTTGTTATACTCGATGAGGGGACTTTGTTTTACTCGACCAGGGGACTTTTTTATACTTGACCAGGGGACTTTGTTATACGCGATCAGGGGACATTTTTATACTCCACCAGGGACTTTCTTTACTCGATCAAGGGATATGTTATACTCGATCAGGGGACTTTGTTATACTCGATCAGGGACTTTGTTATACTCGTCCAGGGGGTTTGTTATACTCGCTCAGGGGACTTTGCTATACTCGATCAGGGGACTTTGTCTTACTCGATCAGGGCCCTTTGGTAAACTCGACCAGGGGACTTTGTTATACTCGATTAGAAAATTTTGTTATACTCGACCAGGAAAATTTGTTATAGTCGATGAGGGGACTTTGTTATGCTCCACTAGGGACTTTGTTATACTCGATCAGGGGATATGTTATACTCGATCAGGGGACTTTGTTATACTCGACCAGAAGACTTTGTTATACTCGATCAGGGATATGTTATACTCAATCAGGGGATATGTTATACTCGAATAGGGGACTTATACTTGACCAATGGACTTTGCTATACTCGATGAGGGTCCTTTGTTATACTCGATTAGGGGACTTTGTTATTCTCGATCATGGGCCTTTGTTATACTCGATTAGGGGCTTTGTTATATTCGACCAGGGGACTTTGCTATACTCGACCAGGGGACTTTGTTATTCTCGACCAGGGGACTTTGTTATACTCGACCAGAGGCCTTTGTTATACTCGGTCAGTGGACTTTGTTATAATCGATCAGGGGACTTTGTTATGCTCGATCTGGGGACTTTGTTATACTGGGCCAGGAGACATTGTTATACTCGATCAGGCGATATGTTATACTCGATAAGGGGACTTTGTTATACTGAACCTAGGGACTTTGTTACACTCGATCAGGGGACTGTGTTATACTCGATTAGAGGACTTTGTTATACTCGTCCAGGGGGCTTTGTTAGGCTCGATATGGGGACTTTCTTATACTGGGCCAGAAGACTTTTTTGTACTCGTTCAGGGGACTTTGTTATACTAGTATCAGGGGACTTTGTTATTCTCGACCAGGGGCCTTTCTTATACTCGACCGTAGCCCTTTGTTATACTCGACCAGGGGACTTTGTTATAATCGATCAATGGGACTTTGTTATGCTCGATCTGGGGTCTTTGTTATACTGGGCCAGGGGACTTTTTTATACTCGATCAGCGGACTTTTTTTATACTGGACCAGGGGACTTTTTTATACTCGATCAGGGGACTTTGTTATACTCGATCAGGGGACTTTTGTTATACTCGATCAGGGGACTTTGTTGTACTCGACCAGGGGCCTTTGTTATACTCGATCAACGGACTTTGTTATACTCGATAAGGTAGACTTTGTTATACTCGATAAGGGGAATTTGTTATACTCGATAAGGGGACTTTGTTAGACTCGAACAGGGGACTTTGTTATACGCGACCAGGGGACTTTGTTATACTCGATTAGGCGGGTTTGTTATACTCGATCACGGACTTTGTTATACTCGATGAGGGGCCTTTCTTATGCTTGATCAGGCGCCTTTGTTTTACTACATCAGGGGACTTTGTTATACTCGATTAGACTTCTTTTTTGGACTCGATCAGGGGACTTTGTTATACTCGATCATGAGGCTTTGTTATACTCGATCAGGGAACTTTGCTATACTCGACCAGGGGACTTTGTTATACTCGATCAGGAGACTTTGTTATACTCGACCAGGAGACTTTTTTATACTTGACTAATGGACTTTGTTATACTCGATGAGGGGCCTTTGTTATACTCCATCATGAAACTTTGTTATACATTGAGCAGGGAACTTTGTTATACTAGACCAGGGGACTTTGTTATACGCGTTCAGGGGACTTTTTTATACTCCACCAGGGACTTTCTTTACTCGATCAGGGGATATGTTATACTCGATCAGGGGACTTTGTTATACTCGATCAGGGACTTTGTTATACTCGTCCAGGGGTTTTGTTATACTCGCTCAGGGGACTTTGTTATACTCGATCAGGGGACTTTGTCTTACTCGATCAGGGCCCTTTGGTAAACTCGATCAGGGGACTTTGTTATAATCGAACATGGGACTTTGTTATTTTCGATCTGGGGACTTTGTTATACTGGGCCATGGACTTTTTTATTCTCGATCAGGGGACTTTGTTATACTGGACCAGGGGACATTTTTATACTCGATCAGGGGACTTTGTTATACTCGATCAGGGGACTTTTTTTAAACTCGATCAGGGGGCTTTGTTATACTCAACAGAGGGGACTTTGTTATACTCGATTTGAAAATTTTGTTACACTCGACCAGAAAAATTTGTTATAGTCGATCAGGGGACTTTGTTATACTCCACCAGGGACTTTGTTATACTCGATCAGAGGATATGTTATACTCGATCAGCGGACTTTGTTATACTCGACCAGAAGACTTTGTTATACTCGATCAGGGATATGTTATACTCGATCAGGGGATATGTTATACTCGAGCAGGGGACTTATACTTGACCAATGGACTTTGCTATACTCGATGAGGGGCCTTTGTTATACTTGATCAGGGGACTTTGTTATATTCGATCATGGGCTTTTGTTATACTCGATTAGGGGCTTTGTTATATTCGACCAGGGGACTTTGCTATACTCGACCAGGGGACTTTGTTATTCTCGACCAGGACTTTGTTACTTTCGACCAGAGGCCTTTGTTATACTCAGTCAGGGGACTGTTATAATCGGCCAGGAGACTTTGTTATATACTCGATATAGGTACTTGCTGTTATACTGGGCCGGAACATTGTTACTATATTCGATCAGGATGTGTTATATACTCGATCAGGGGACTTTGTTATACTGGACCAGGGGACTTTGTTACATACTTTCGATCAGGGACTTTGTTATATACTCGATCAGGGACTTTGTTGCTTACTCATCAGGGCTTTATTGCCCATACTTTCGATCCAGGGGACTTTATTATACTCGATCAGGGGAAATTGTCTTACTCGATCAGGACCCTTTGCTATACTCGACAAGGGGACTTTGTTTTAATCGATCAGGAGACTTTGTTATACTCGATCAGGGGACTTTGTTATACTGGGCCAGAGGACTTTTTTATACTCGGTCAGGGGACTTTGTTATACTAGTATCAGGGGACTTTGTTATTCTCGACCAGGGGACTTTGTTATACTCGACCAGAAGCCTTTGTTATGCTCGATCTGGGGACTTTGTTATGCTGGGCCAGGGGACTTTTTTATACTCGATCAGCGGACTTTGTTATACTTGACCAGGGGACTTTTTTATACTCGACCAAGGGACTTTGTTATACGCGATCAGGGGACTTTTTTATACTCAACCAGAGGACTTTGTTATACTCGATCAGGGGATATGTTATACTCGATCAGAGGACTCTGTTATACTCAGCCAGAGGACTTTGTTATATTCGATCAGGGGACCTTGTTATACTCAATCAGTGGACTTTCCTATATTTGACCAAAGGACTTTGCTATACTCGATCAGGGGACATTGATATACTTGATTAGGGGACTTTGTTATATTCGACCAGGGGTTTTTGTTTTACTCGATCAGAGAACTTTGTTATACTCGACCAGGTGATTTTTTATAATTAATCAGGGGACTTTGTCATACTCGATCAGTGGACTTTCCAATATTTGACCAATGGACTTTGCTATACTCGATCAGGGGACTTTGTTATACTTGATTAGGTGACTTTGTTATACCGATCAGGGGACTCTGTTATACTCGATCAGAGGCCTTTGTTATACTGGATTAGGTGCCTTTGTTATGCTCGATGAGGGGGCTTTGTTTTACTCGACCAGGGGTTTTTGTTATACTCGACAAGGGGATTTTTTATAATTAATCAGGGGACTTTGTTATGCTCGATATGGGGACTTTGTTATACTGGGACAGTAGACTTTTATATACTCGATCAGCGGACTTTGTTATACTGGACCAGGGGACTTTTTTATACTCGTTCAGGGGACTTTATCATACTCGATCAGGGGACTTTTGTTATACTCGATCAAGGTACTTTGTTATACTCGACCATGGGCCTTTGTTATACTCGATCACCGGACTTTGTTATACTCGATAATGGGACTTTGTAATACTCGATAAGGGGAATTTGTTAAACTCGATAAGGGGACTTTGTTATACTTGATGATGAGAGGACTTTATTATACTTGATCAGGAGGCTTTGTTATACTAGATCAGGGGACTTTATTGTCTCGATAAGGGGGCCTTTTTGGACTCGATCACGGGCCTTTGTTATACTCGACCAGGGGACTCTGTTATACTCGATCAGGGGCCTTTGTTAAACTCGAGCAGGGGCTTTTGTTATACTCGATCAGGTGACTTTATTATACTTGATCAGGGGACTTTGTTATACTCGATCAGCGGACTTTGTTATACTCGATCAGGGGACGTTGTTATACTCGATCAGGAGCCTTTGTTATACTCGACCAGGGACTTTGTTATACTCGATCAGGGGATATATTATACTCGAGCAGAGCATTGTATATACTCGATCAGGGGACTTTGTTATACTCGATTCGTGCCTTTTTGGACTTTCGATTGAAGCGTTTGTTATACTCGATCAGGGACTTTGTTATGCGATCAGGGACTCTTATACTCGAGCAGCAGGCTTTATTATACTCGATCAGGGGACTTTGTTATACTCGATCATTAGGCTTTGTTATACTCGAGCAGGGGACTTTGCTATACTCGACCAGGGGACTTTGTTATACTCGATCAGGGGACTTTGTTATACTTGACCAGGGGACTTTTTTATACTTGACCAATGGACTTTGTTATTCTCGATGAGGGGCCTTTGTTATACTCGATCTGGGGACTTTGTTATTCGCGAGAAGCGGAGTTTGTTATACTTGATCAGGGGACTTTGTTTTACTCGACCACGGGACTTTTTTATACTTGACCAATGGACTTTGTTATACTCAATGAGGGCCTTTGTTATACTCGATGAGGGGACTTTGTTATACTCTATCAGGGGATTTTTGTTATACTCGATCAGGAGACTTTGTTATACTCGACCAGGGGCCATTGTTATACTCGAACAGGGGACTTTGTTATATTCGACAAGGGGACTTTGTTATACTCGATAAAGGGAATTAGTTATACTCGTTAAGGGGACGTAATGTTAGACTCGAACAGGGGACTTTATTACTCGACCAGTGGACTTTCTTATACTCGATTAGGCGGCTTTGTTATGATCAATCAGGGGACTTTGTTATACTCGATTATGGGCCTTTATTGGACTCGATCAGAGGCCTTTGTTATACTAGATCAGAGGACTTTGTTATACTCGATTAGGGGCCTTTTTTGGACTCGATTAGGGGACTTTGTTATACTCGATCAGGAGGCTTTGTTATACTCGATCAGGGGTCTTTGCTATACTCGACGAGGGGACTTTGTTATACGCGATCAGGGGATTTTGTTATACTCGACCAGGAGACTTTTTTATACTTGAATAATGGACTTTGTTATACTCGATGAGGGGCCTTTGTTATACTCGATGAGGAAACTTTGATATGTGAGCAGGGAACTTTGTTATACTCGATCAGGGGACTTTTTATATAAACCAGAGGTCTTTATTTATACTCGATGAGGGACTTTTTATTTATACTCGACCAGGACTTTTATGTGACCAGGGGCTTTGTTATCTTTGCTTGATCAGGGACATTTTATACTCCACCAGGGGACTTTGTTTATCGATCAGGGATATGTTATACTTGATCAGGGGACTTTGTTATCTTTCGAACAGGGGACTTTATTGCTCTCGTCTGGGGTTTGTTATATAGCTCAGGGACTTTGTTATACTTGACCAGGGGACTTTTTTATACTCGACCAAGGGACTTTGTTATACGCGATCAGGGGACTTTTTTATACTCAACCAGAGGACTTTGTTATACTCGATCAGGGGATATGTTATACTCGATCAGGGGACTCTGTTATACTCAGCCAGAGGACTTTGTTATATTCGATCAGGGGACCTTGTTATACTCAATCAGTGGACTTTCCTATATTTGACCAAAGGACTTTGCTATACTCGATCAGGGGACATTGATATACTTGATTAGGGGACTTTGTTATATTCGACCAGGGGTTTTTGTTATACTCGATCAGAGAACTTTGTTATACTCGACCAGGGGATTTTTTATAATTAATCAGGGGACTTTGTCATACTCGATCAGTGGACTTTCCAATATTTGACCAATGGACTTTGCTATTCTCGATCAGGGGACTTTGTTATACTTGATTAGGGGACTTTGTTATACCGATCAGGGGACTTTGTTATACTCGATCAGAGGCCTTTGTTATACTCGATTAGGTGCCTTTGTTATGCTCGATGAGGGGGCTTTGTTTTACTCGACCAGGGGTTTTTGTTATACTCGATCAGGGAACTTTGTTATACTCGACAAGGGGATTTTTTATAATTAATCAGGGGACTTTGTTATGCTCGATATGGGGACTTTGTTATACTGGGACAGTAGACTTTTATATACTCGATCAGTGGACTTTGTTATACTGGACCAGGGGACTTTTTTATACTCGTTCAGGGGACTTTATTATACTCGATCAGGGGACTTTTGTTATACTCGATCAAGGTACTTTGTTATACTCGACCAGGGGCCTTTGTTATACTCGATCACCGGACTTTGTTATACTCGATAATGGGACTTTGTAATACTCGATAAGGGGAATTTGTTATACTCGATAAGGGGACTTTGTTAAACTCGAACAGGGGACTTTCTTATACTCGAGCAGGGGGCTTTGTTATACTCGATGAGGGGACTTTGTTATACTCGATCAGGAGGCTTTGTTATACTAGATCAGGGGACTTAGTTATACTCGATTAGTGGCCTTTTTTGGACTCGATCACGGGCCTTTGTTATACTCGATCAGGGACTTTGTTATACTCGATCAGGGGACTTTCTTATACTCGAGCAGGGGGCTTTGTTATACTCGATCACGGGACTTTGTTATACTCGATCAGGGAGGCTGTTATACTCGATCAGGGGGACTTTATATATACTCGACCGAGGGACTTTATTGCTCGATCAGGACTTTTTGTTTATACTCGACCAGGGGACTTTGTTATACTCGATCAGGGAATATGTTATACTCGAGCAGGGGGCTTTGTTATACTCGATCAGGGGACTTTGTTATACTCGATTAGGTTCCTTTTTTGGACTCGATCAGGGGCGTTTGTTATACTCGATCAGGGACTTTGTTATACTCGATCAGGGGACTTTCTTATACTCGAGCAGCGGGCTTTGTTATACTCGATCAAGGGACTTTGTTATACTCGATCAGGGCTTTGTTATACTCGGGCAAGGGGACTTTATATACTCGGCCAGGGACTTTGTTATAGTCGATCAGGGAACTTTGTTATACTTGACCAGGGGACTTTTTTTATACTTGACCAATGTACTTTGTTATACTCGATGAGGGGCCTTTGTTATACTCGATCTGGGGACTTTGTTATACGCGAGAAGCGGAGTTTGTTATACTTGATCAGGGGACTTTGTTATACTCGACCACGGGACTTTTTTATACTTGACCAATGGACTTTGTTATACTCAATGAGGGGCCTTTGTTATACTCGATGAGGGAACTTTGTTATACCTCTATCAGGGGATTTTTGTTATACTCGATCAGGAGACTTTGTTATACTCGACCAGGGGCCATTGTTATACTCGAACAGGGGACTTTGTTATATTCGACAAGGGGACTTTGTTATACTCGATAAAGGGAATTAGTTATACTCGTTAAGGGGACGTAATGTTAGACTCGAACAGGGGACTTTATTACTCGACCAGTGGACTTTCTTATACTCGATTAGGCGGCTTTGTTATGATCAATCAGGGGACTTTGTTATACTCGATTATGGGCCTTTATTGGACTCGATCAGAGGCCTTTGTTATACTAGATCAGAGGACTTTGTTATACTCGATTAGGGGCCTTTTTTGGACTCGATTAGGGGACTTTGTTATACTCGATCAGGAGGCTTTGTTATACTCGATCAGGGGTCTTTGCTATACTCGACGAGGGGACTTTGTTATACGCGATCAGGGGATTTTGTTATACTCGACCAGGAGACTTTTTTATACTTGAATAATGGACTTTGTTATACTCGATGAGGGGCCTTTGTTATACTCGATGAGGAAACTTTGTTATACTTCTGAGCAGGGAACTTTGTTATACTCGATCAGGATTCTTTTTATACTCTCGACCACCGGTCTTTGTTGTTATACTCGATGAGTAATTCTTGTTATACTCGAATTGTAGGACTTTTTTATACTCTGACCAGGGACTTGCCATACGCGCATCAGGGACATTTTTATACTCCACCAGGGACTTTGTTTACTCTGATCAGGGATATGTTATACTCGATCAGCGGACTTTGTTATACTTGACCAGGGGACTTTTTTATACTCGACCAAGGGACTTTGTTATACGCGATCAGGGGACTTTTTTATACTCAACCAGAGGACTTTGTTATACTCGATCAGGGGATATGTTATACTCGATCAGGGGACTCTGTTATACTCAGCCAGAGGACTTTGTTATATTCGATCAGGGGACCTTGTTATACTCAATCAGTGGACTTTCCTATATTTGACCAAAGGACTTTGCTATACTCGATCAGGGGACATTGATATACTTGATTAGGGGACTTTGTTATATTCGACCAGGGGTTTTTGTTATACTCGATCAGAGAACTTTGTTATACTCGACCAGGGGATTTTTTATAATTAATCAGGGGACATTGTCATACTCGATCAGTGGACTTTCCAATATTTGACCAATGGACTTTGCTATACTCGATCAGGGGACTTTGTTATACTTGATTAGGGGACTTTGTTATACCGATCAGGGGACTTTGTTATACTCGATCAGAGGCCTTTGTTATACTCGATTAGGTGCCTTTGTTATGCTCGATGAGGGGGCTTTGTTTTACTCGACCAGGGGTTTTTGTTATACTCGATCAGGGAACTTTGTCATACTTGACAAGGGGATTTTTTATAATTAATCAGGGGACTTTGTTATGCTCGATATGGGGACTTTGTTATACTGGGACAGTAGACTTTTATATACTCGATCAGCGGACTTTGTTATACTGGACCAGGGGACTTTTTTATACTCGTTCAGGGGACTTTATTATACTCGATCAGGGGACTTTTGTTATACTCGATCAAGGTACTTTGTTATACTCGACCAGGGGCCTTTGTTATACTCGATCAATGGACTTTGTTATACCTGGATAATGGACTTTGTAATACCTCGATAAGGGAATTTGTTATACTCGATAAGGGACTTTGTTAAACCTTTAGAACAGGGACTTTCTTATACTCGAGCAGGGGCTTTTGTTATACCTGATGAGGGACTTTGTTATACTCGATCAGGAGGCTTTGTTGTTTCAGATGAGGGACTTTGTTATACTCGATTAGGGCCTTGGACTCGATCACGGGCCTTTGTTATACTCGATCAGGGACTTTGTTATACTCGATCAGGACTTTTCTATACTCGAGCAGGGCTTTGTTATACCTCGATCACGGACTTGTTATACTCGATCAGGAGGCTTTGCTTATACTCGATCAGGGACTTGCTATACTCGAACAGGGGACTTTGTTATACCTGATCAGGGACTTGTTATACTCGACCAGGGGACTTTGTTATACTCCGCCAGGGAACTTTGTTATACTCGATCAGGGGACTTTGTTATACTCGATCTGGGGACTTTGTTATACTCGACCAGGGGATTTTCTTATACTTGACCAATGGACTTTGTTTTACTCAATGAGGGGCCTTTGTTATACTCGATCAGGTGACTTTCTTATACTCGACCAGGGGACTTTGTTATATGTGATGTGGGGACTTTTTATACTCGATCAGGGGACTTGTTATACTCAACCAGAGGACTTTGCTATACTCTCTAATCAGGGACTTGTTATACTCGGATCAGGGGACTTTGTTATACTCGACTAGGGGCCTTTGTTTTACTCAATCAGTGGACTTTGTTATACTCGATGAGGGCCTTTGTTATACTCGATCGGGGGACTTTGTTATACTCGATTAGGGGACTTTGTTACACTCGATGATGAGCCTTTGTTACACTCGATCAGGGGACTTTGTTATACTCGATAAGGGGCCCTTGTTATACTCAATCAGGGGACTTTGTTATACTCGATCAGGGGACTTTGTTGTACTCTCATCAGATTTTTGTTATACCTGATCAGAGACTTGTTATACTCACCAGAGGCCATTGTTATACTCGAACAGGGGACTTTGTTATATTCGACAAGGGGACTTTGTTATACTCGATAAAGGGAATTAGTTATACTCGTTAAGGGGACGTAATGTTAGACTCGAACAGGGGACTTTATTACTCGACCAGTGGACTTTCTTATACTCGATTAGGCGGCTTTGTTATGATCAATCAGGGGACTTTGTTATACTCGATTATGGGCCTTTATTGGACTCGATCAGAGGCCTTTGTTATACTAGATCAGAGGACTTTGTTATACTCGATTAGGGGCCTTTTTTGGACTCGATTAGGGGACTTTGTTATACTCGATCAGGAGGCTTTGTTATACTCGATCAGGGGTCTTTGCTATACTCGACGAGGGGACTTTGTTATACGCGATCAGGGGATTTTGTTATACTCGACCAGGAGACTTTTTTATACTTGAATAATGGACTTTGTTATACTCGATGAGGGGCCTTTGTTATACTCGATGAGGAAACTTTGTTATACTTGAGCAGGGAACTAAGTTATACTCGATCAGGGGACTTTTTTATACTCGACCAGAGGTCTTTGTTATACTCGATGAGGGGACTTGGTTATACTCGACCAGGGGACTTTTTTATACTTGACCAGGGGACTTTATTATACGCGATCAGGGGACATTTTTATACTCCACCAGGGACTTTGTTTACTCGATCAGGGGATATGTTATACTCGATCAGGGGACTTTGTTATACTCGAACAGGGGACTTTGTTATACTCGTCTAGGGGGTTTGTTATACTCGTTCAGGGGACTTTGTTATACTCGATCAATGGACTTTGTCTTACTCGATCAGGGCCCTTTGGTATACTCGACCAAGGGACTTTGTTATA
>NW_024735538.1:0-21667 GCF_018991925.1 Homarus americanus | reverse complement strand
AAATGGTGTTAAACTAACTTCAAAAGGTGTTAAACTAACTTTAAATGGCATTAAACTAACTTGAAATTGCGTTAAACTGACTTCAAATTGCGTTAAACTAACTTTAAATGACGTTAAATTAACTTTAAATGGCGTTAAACTAAATTTAAATGGCATTAAACTAACTTCAAATGGCTTTAAACTAACTTCAAATGTCGTTAAACTATCTTTAAATGGCGTTAAACTAACTTCAACTGGCGTTAAACTAACTTCAAAAGGCGTTAAACTAACTTCAAATTGCGTTCAACTAACTTCAAAAGGAATTAGACTAACTTCAAATATCGTTAAACTAACTTCAAATGGCGCTAAACTAACTTTAAATAGCATTAAATTAACTTGAAATGGCATTAAACTAAATTCAAATGGTGTTAAACTAACTTCAAAGGTCTTAAACTAACTTTAAATTGCATTAAACTAACTTGAAAAGGCGTTAAGCTAACTATAAATGGCGTTAAACGTGCTTCAAATGGCAGTAAACGTCCTTCATATAGCGTTAACTAACTTCAAATGGTGTTAAACTAACTTCAAATGGCGTTAAACTAACTTCATTTGGCATTAAACAGATTTTAAAGAAGTGAAACTAACTTTATATGGCGTTAAACGTGCTTGATATGACAGTAAACGTTCATCAAATGGCGTTAAACTAACTCTAGATAGCGATCAACTTACTTAAAATAGCATTCAACTAACTATATATGGCGTTAAACTAACTTTAAATGGCATTGAACGATCTTCAAATGGCGTTAAACTAACTTCAAATGACGTTAAACTGACTTCAAATGGGATTAAACTAACTTCAAATGGCGTTAAACTAACTTCAAATGTCATTAAAATAAGTTCAATTGGCGTTAAACTAACTTCAAATGGCGGTAAACTATCTTTAAATGGCATTAACCTAACTTGAAATGACGTAAACCTAACTTTAAATGGCGTTAAACTAACTTTAAATGGCATTAAACTAACTTCAAATGGTGTAAAACTAACTTCAAAAGGTGCTAAACTAACTTTAAATGGCATTAAACTAACTTTAAATGGCGTTTAACGTGCTGCAAATGGCAGTAAACGTTCTTCAAATTGGGTTAAACTAACTTCAACTGGCGTTCAACTAACTTCAAATGACGTTAAGTTAATATTAATGGCGCTAAACTAAATTTGAATGGCATTAAACTAACTTCAAATGGCTTTAAACTAACATCACATGTCGTTAAACTAACTTTAAATGGCGTTTAACTAACTGCAAATGACGTTAAACCAACTTCAAATGGCGTTAAACTAACTTGAAATGACATATAACTAACTTAAAACGGCGTTAAACTAACTTCAAATGGCATTAAACTAACTTGAAATGGCGTTAAACTAACTTCAAATGGCGCTAAACTATCTTTAAATGGCATTAACCTAACTTGAACTAACGTAAACCTAACTTTAAATGGCGTTAAACTAACTTTAAATGGCATTAACTGACTTCAAATGGTGTAAAACTAACTTCAAAAGGTGTTAATCTAACTTTAAATGGCATTAAACTAACTTCAAATGGCGTTAAACTAATTTTAAATGACGTTAAATTAACTTTAAATGGCGTTAAACTAAATTTAAATGGCATTAAACTAATTTCAAATGGCGTTAAACTAACTGTAAATGGCGTTAAACGTGCTTGAAATGGCAGTAAACGTTCTTCAAATGACGTTAAAATAACTTCAAATGGCGTTAAACTAACTTTAAATTGCATAAACAAATTTCAAATAGCGTGAAACAAACGTTAAATAACGTTAAATGCGTTAAAAATTTCGTTAAACTAACTTCAAATAGCATTAAACTAACTTCAAATGGTGTCAAGCTAACTTTAAATGGCGTTAAACTAACTGCAAATGACGTTAAACTAACTTCAAATGGCGTTAAACTAACTTCAAATGGCATTAAACTAACTTCAAATAACGTTGAACTAACTTTAAATAGCGTTCAACTAACATTAAATAGCGTTCAACTAACTTTAAATAGCATTATATAAACTTTAATTGGCATTAAACTAACTTCAAATGGTGTTCACCTAACTTTAAATGGTGTTCAACTTACTTTAAATGGCATTGAACGAACTTTAAATGGCGTTAAACTAACTTCAAATGGCGTTAAACTAACTTCAAATGGCGTTAAACAAACTTCAACTGGTGTTAAACTAACTTCAAAGGCGTTAAACTAACTTCATATGACGCTAAACTAACTTCAAATGGCGCTTAACTAACTTTAAATGGCATTAAACTAACTTGAAATGAAATATAACTAACTTTAAATGGCATTAAACTAACTTTAAATGGCATCAAACTAACTTCAAATGGTGTTAAACTAACTTCAATAGGTGTTAAAGTAACTTTAAATGGCATTAGACGAACTTCAAATGGCGTTAAACTAACTTCAAAAGGCATTAAAGTACCTTCAAATGGCGTTAAACTAACTTCATATGGCTGTAAACGTTCTTCAAATGGCGTTAAACTAACTTTAATTAGCGTTCAACTTACTTTAAATAGCATTCAACTAACTATAAATGGCGTTAAACTAACTTTAAATGGCAGTGAACGAACTTTAAATGGCGTTAAAGTAACTTAAAATGGCATTAAACTAACTTCAAATGGCGTTAAACTAAGTTCAACTGGTGTTAAACTAATTTCAAAAGGCGTTAAATTAACTTCAAATGACGTTAAACTAACTTCAAATGGCGTTAAACTAACTTAAAATGGCATTAAACTAACTTCAAATGGCGTTACACTAACTTCAAATGGCGCTAAACTAACTTTAAATGCCATTAAACTAACTTCAAATGGTGTTAAACTAACTTCAAAAGGTGCTAAACTAACTTTAAATGGCATTAAACTAACTTGAAATGGCGTTAAACTGACTTCAAATGGCGTTAAACTAACTTTAAATGACGTTAAATTAACTTTAAATGGCGTTAAACTAAATTTAAATGGCATTAAACTAACTTCAAATGGCTTTAAACTAACTTCAAATGTCGTTAAACTAACTTTAAATGGCGATAAACTAACTGCAAATGACGCTAAACTAACTTCAAATGGCATTACACTAACTTCAACTGGCGTTAAACTAACTTCAAAAGGCGTTAAACTAACTTCAAATTGCCTTCAACTAACTTCAAATGGCATTAGACTAACTTCAAATATCGTTAAACTAACTTCAAATGGCGCTAAACTAAATTTAAATGGCATTAAATTAACTTGACATGGCATTAAATTAACTTGACATGGCATTAAACTAATTTCAAATGGTGTTAAACTAACTTCAAAAGGTGTTAAACTAAATTTAAATTGTATTAAATTAACTTGAAAAGGCGTTAAGCTAACTATAAATGGCGTTAAACGTGCTTCAAATGTCAGTTAACGTTCTTCAAATAGCGTTAACTAACTTCAAATGGTGTTAAACTAACTTCAAATGGCGTTAAACTAACTTTATTTGGCATTAAACAGATTTTAAAGAAGTGAAATTAACTTTATATGGCGTTAAACGTGCTTGATATGACAGTAAACGTTCTTCAAATGGCGTTAAACTAACTCTAGATAGCGTTCAACTTACTTTAAATAGCATTCAACTAACTATATATGGCGTTAAACTAACTTTAAATGGCATTGAACGATCTTGAAATGGCGTTAAACTAACTTCAAATGACGTTAAACTGACTTCAAATGGCATTAAACTAACTTCAAATGGCGTTCAACTAACTTCAAATGGCATTAAACTAACTTCAAATGGCGTTAAACTAACTTTAAATGGCGCTAAACTATCCATAAATGGCATTAACGTAACTTGAAACGACGTAAACCTAACTTTAAATGGCGTTAAACTAACTTTAAATGGCATTAAACTAACTTCAATTGGTGTAAAACTAACTTCAAAAGGTGTTAAACTAACTTTAAATGGCATTAAACTAACTTTAAATGGCGTTTAACGTGCTGCAAATGGCAGTAAACGTTCTTCAAATTGCGTTAATCTAACTTCAAATGGCGTTCAACTAACTTTAAATGACGTTAAATTAATTTTAATGGCGTTAAAGTAAATTTAAATGGCATTAAACTAACTTCAAATGGCTTTAAGCTAACATCAGATGTCGTTAAACTAACTTTAAATGGCGTTAAACTAACTGCAAATGACGTTAAACTAACTTCAAATGGCGTTAAACTAACTTTTAATGGGGGTTAAACTAACTGCAAATGACGTTACACTAACTTCAAATGGCGTTAAACTAACTTGAAATGACGTATAACTAACTTAAAATGGCGTTAAACTAACTTCAAATGGTATTAAACTAACTTGAAATGGCGTTAAACTAACTTCAAATGGCGCTAAACTATCTTTAAATAGCATTAACCTAACTTGAACTGACGTAAACCTAACTTTAAATGGCATTAAACTAACTTTAAATGGCATTAAACTAATTTCAAATGGCGTTAAACTAACTGCAAATGACGTTAAAATAATTTCAAATGGCGTTAAACTAACTTTTAATGACGTTAAACTAACTGCAAATGACGTTAAACTAACTTCAAATGGCGTTAAACTAACATGAAATGACGTATAACTAACTTAAAATGGCGTTAAACTAACTTAAATGGCATTAAACTAACTTCATATGGTGTTAAACTAACTTCAAAAGGCGTTAAACTAACTTTAAATGGCATTAAACTAACTTCAAATGTCATTAAACTAACTTCAAAAGGCGTTAAACTAAGTTTAAATGGCATTAAACTAACTTCAAATCGCGTTAAGCTAACTTTTAATGGCGTTAAACTAACTGCAAATGACGTTAACCTAACTTCAAATGGCGTTAAACTAACTTGAAATGATGTATAACTAACTTTAAATGGCGTTAAACTAACTTTAAATGGCATTAAACTAACTTCAAATGGTGTTAAACTAACTTCAAAAGGTGTTAAACTAACTTTAAATGGCATTAAACTAACTTGAAATTGCGTTAAACTGACTTCAAATGGCGTTAAACTAACTTTAAATGACGTTAAATTAACTTTAAATGGCGTTAAACTAAATTTAAATGGCATTAAACTAACTTCAAATGGCTTTAAACTAACTTCAAATGTCGTTAAACTATCTTTAAATGGCGTTAAACTAACTGCAAATGACGTTAAACTAACTTCAAATGGCATTACACTAACTTCAACTGGCGTTAAACTCACTTCAAAAGGCGTTAAACTAACTTCAAATTGCGTTAATCTAACTTCAAATGGCGTTCAACTAACTTTAAATGACGTTAAATTATTTTTAATGGCGTTAAAGTAAATTTAAATGGCATTAAACTAACTTCAAAAGGCTTTAAACTAACATCAGATGTCGTTAAACTAGCTTTAAATGGCGCTAAACTAACTGCAAATGACGTTAAACTAACTTCAAATGGCGTTAAACTATCTTTTAATGGCGTTAAACTAACTGCAAATGACGTTAAACTAACTTCAAATGGCGTTAAACTAACTTGAAATGACGTATAACTAACTTAAAATGGCGTTAAACTAACTTCAAATGGCATTAAACTAACTTGAAATGGCGTTAAACTAACTTCAAATGGCGCTAAACTATCTTTAAATAGCATTAACCTAACTTGAACTGACGTAAACCTAACTTTAAATGGCGTTAAACTAACTTTAAATGGCATTAAACTAACTTCAAATGGCGTTAAACTAACTGCAAATGACGTTAAAATAATTTCAAATGGCGTTAAACGAACTTTTAATGACGTTAAACTAACTGCAAATGACGTTAAACTAACTTCAAATGGCGTTAAACTAACATGAAATGACGTATAACTAACTTAAAATGGCGTTAAACTAACTTAAATGGCATTAAACTAACTTCATATGGTGTTAAACTAACTTCAAAAGGCGTTAAACTAACTTTAAATGGCATTAAACTAACTTCAAATGTCATTAAACTAACTTCAAAAGGCGTTAAACTAAGTTTAAATGGCATTAAACTAACTTCAAATCGTGTTAAGCTAACTTTTAATGGCGTTAAACTAACTGCAAATGACGTTAACCTAACTTCAAATGGCGTTAAACTAACTTGAAATGATGTATAACTAACTTTAAATGGCGTTAAACTAACTTTAAATGGCATTAAACTAACTTCAAATGGTGTTAAACTAACTTCAAAAGGTGTTAAACTAACTTTAAATGGCATTAAACTAACTTGAAATTGCGTTAAACTGACTTCAAATTGCGTTAAACTAACTTTAAATGACGTTAAATTAACTTTAAATGGCGTTAAACTAAATTTAAATGGCATTAAACTAACTTCAAATGGCATTAAACTAACTTCAAATGTCGTTAAACTATCTTTAAATGGCGTTAAACTAACTTCAACTGGCGTTAAACTAACTTCAAAAGGCGTTAAACTAACTTCAAATTGCGTTCAACTAACTTCAAAAGGAATTAGACTAACTTCAAATATCGTTAAACTAACTTCAAATGGCGCTAAACTAACTTTAAATGGCATTAAATTAACTTGACATGGCATTAAATTAACTTGACATGGCATTAAACTAACTTCAAATGGTGTTAAACTAACTTCAAAAGGTGTTAAACTAAATTTAAATTGCATTAAACTAACTTGAAAAGTCGTTAAGCTAACTATAAATGGCGTTAAACGTGCTTCAAATGTCAGTTAACGTTCTTCAAATAGCGTTAACTAACTTCAAATGGTGTTAAACTAACTTCAAATGGCGTTAAACTAACTTTATTTGGCATTAAACAGATTTTAAAGAAGTGAAATTAACTTTATATGGCGTTAAACGTGCTTGATATGACAGTAAACGTTCTTCAAATGGCGTTAAACTAACTCTAGATAGCGTTCAACTTACTTTAAATAGCATTCAACTAACTATATATGGCGTTAAACTAACTTTAAATGGCATTGAACGATCTTGAAATGGCGTTAAACTAACTTCAAATGACGTTAAACTGACTTCAAATGGCATTAAACTAACTTCAAATGGCGTTCAACTAACTTCAAATGGCATTAAACTAACTTTAAATGGCGTTAAACTAACTTTAAATGGCGCTAAACTATCCATAAATGGCATTAACGTAACTTGAAACGACGTAAACCTAACTTTAAATGGCGTTAAACTAACTTTAAATGGTAAAACTAACTTCAATTGGTGTAAAACTAACTTCAAAAGGTGTTAAACTAACTTTAAATGGCATTAAACTAACTTTAAATGGCGTTTAACGTGCTGCAAATGGCAGTAAACGTTCTTCAAATTGCGTTAATCTAACTTCAAATGGCGTTCAACTAACTTTAAATGACGTTAAATTAATTTTAATGGCGTTAAAGTAAATTTAAATGGCATTAAACTAACTTCAAATGGCTTTAAGCTAACATCAGATGTCGTTAAACTAACTTTAAATGGCGTTAAACTAACTGCAAATGACTTTACACTAACTTCAAATGGCGTTAAACTTACTTGAAATGACGTATAACTAACTTAAAATGGCGTTAAACTAACTTCAAATGGCATTAAACTAACTTGAAATGGCGTTAAACTAACTTCAAATGGCGCTAAACTATCTTTAAATAGCATTAACCTAACTTGAACTGACGTAAACCTAACTTTAAATGGCGTTAAACTAACTTTAAATGGCATTAAACTAATTTCAAATGTCGTTAAACTAACTGCAAATGACGTTAAAATAATTTCAAATGGCGTTAAACTAACTTTTAATGACGTTAAACTAACTGCAAATGACGTTAAATTAACTTCAAATGGCGTTAAACTAACATGAAATGACGTATAACTAACTTAAAATGGCGTTAAACTAACTTAAATGGCATTAAACTAACTTCATATGGTGTTAAACTAACTTCAAAAGGCGTTAAACTAACTTTAAATGGCATTAAACTAACTTCAAATGTCATTAAACTAACTTTAAAAGGCGTTAAACTAAGTTTAAATGGCATTAAACTAACTTCAAATCGCGTTAAGCTAACTTTTAATGGCGTTAAACTAACTGCAAATGACGTTAACCTAACTTCAAATGGCGTTAAACTAACTTGAAATGATGTATAACTAACTTTAAATGGCGTTAAACTAACTTTAAATGGCATTAAACTAACTTCAAATGGTGTTAAACTAACTTCAAAAGGTGTTAAACTAACTTTAAATTGCATTAAACTAACTTGAAATTGCGTTAAACTGACTTCAAATGGCGTTAAACTAACTTTAAATGACGTTAAATTAACTTTAAATGGCGTTAAACTCAATTTAAATGCCATTAAACTAACTTCAAATGGCTTTAAACTAACTTCAAATGTCGTTAAACTATCTTTAAATGGCGTTAAACTAACTGCAAATGACGTTAAACTAACTTCAAATGGCATTACACTAACTTCAACTGGCGTTAAACTAACTTCAAAAGGCGTTAAACTAACTTCAAATTGCGTTAATCTAACTTCAAATGGCGTTCAACTAACTTTAAATGACGTTAAATTATTTTTAATCGCGTTAAAGTAAATTTAAATGGCATTAAACTAACTTCAAATGGCTTTAAACTAACATCAGATGTCGTTAAACTAGCTTTAAATGGCGCTAAACTAACTGCAAATGACGTTAAACTAACTTCAAATGGCGTTAAACTATCTTTTAACGGCGTTAAACTAACTGCAAATGACGCTAAACTAACTTCAAATGGCGTTAAACTAACTTGAAATGACGTATAACTAACTTAAAATGGCGTTAAACTAACTTCAAATGGCATTAAACTAACTTGAAATGGCGTTAAACTAACTTCAAATGGCGCTAAACTATCTTTAAATAGCATTAACCTAACTTGAACTGACGTAAACCTAACTTTAAATGGCGTTAAACTAACTTTAAATGGCATTAAACTAACTTCAAATGGCGTTAAACTAACTGCAAATGACGTTAAAATAATTTCAAATGGCGTTAAACTAACTTTTAATGACGTTAAACTAACTGCAAATGACGTTAAACTAACTTCAAATGGCGTTAAACTAACATGAAATGACGTATAACTAACTTAAAATGGCGTTAAACTAACTTAAATGGCATTAAACTAACTTCATATGGTGTTAAACTAACTTCAAAAGACGTTAAACTAACTTTAAATGGCATTAAACTAACTTCAAATGTCATTAAACTAACTTCAAAAGGCGTTAAACTAAGTTTAAATGGCATTAAACTAACTTCAAATCGCGTTAAGCTAACTTTTAATGGCGTTAAACTAACTGCAAATGACGTTAACCTAACTTCAAATGGCGTTAAACTAACTTGAAATGATGTATAACTAACTTTAAATGGCGTTAAACTAACTTTAAATGGCATTAAACTAACTTCAAATGGTGCAAAATTAACTTCAAAAAGGTGTTAGTTAAACTAACTTTAAATGGCATTGACTAACTTCTGAAATTGGCAGTGTTAAACTGACTTCAAATGGCGTTAAACTAACTTTAAATGACGTTAAATTAACGTTAAATGGCGTTAAACTAAATTTAAATGGCATTAAACTAACTTCAAATGGCTTTAAACTAACTTCAAATGTCGTTAAACTATCTTTAAATGGCGTTAAACTAACTTCAAATGGCGTTAAACTATCTTTTAATGGCGTTAAACTAACTGCAAATGACGTTAAACTAACTTCAAATGGCGTTAAACTAACATGAAATGACGTATAACTAACTTAAAATGGCGTTAAACTAACTTCAAATGGCATTAAACTAACTTGAAATGGCGTTAAACTAACTTCAAATGGCGCTAAACTATCTTTAAATAGCATTAACCTAACTTGAACTGACGTAAACCTAATTTTAAATGGCGTTAAACTAACTTTAAATGGCATTAAACTAACTTCAAATGGCGTTAAACTAACTGCAAATGACGTTAAAATAATTTCAAATGGCGTTAAACTAACTTTTAATGACGTTAAACTAACTGCAAATGACGTTAAACTAACTTCAAATGGCGTTAAACTAACATGAAATGACGTATAACTAACTTAAAATGGCGTTAAACTAACTTAAATGGCATTAAACTAACTTCAAATGTCATTAAACTAACCTCAAAAGGCGTTAAACTAAGTTTAAATGGCATTAAACTAACTTCAAATTGTCATTAAACTAACCTCAAAAGGCGTTAAACTAAGTTTAAATGGCATTAAACTAACTTCAAATCGTGTTAAGCTAACTTTTAATGGCGTTAAACTAACTGCAAATGACGTTAACCTAACTTCAAATGGCGTTAAACTAACTTGAAATGATGTATAACTAACTTTAAATGGCGTTAAACTAACTTTAAATGGCATTAAACTAACTTCAAATGGTGTTAAACTAACTTCAAAAGGTGTCAAACTAACTTTAAATGGCATTAAACTAACTTGAAATTGCGTTAAACTGACTTCAAATTGCGTTAAACTAACTTTAAATGACGTTAAATTAACTTTAAATGGCGTTAAACTAAATTTAAATGGCATTAAACTAACTTCAAATGGCATTAAACTAACTTCAAATGTCGTTAAACTATCTTTAAATGGCATTAAACTAACTTCAACTGGCGTTAAACTAACTTCAAAAGGCGTTAAACTAACTTCAAATTGCGTTCAACTAACTTCAAAAGGAATTAGACTAACTTCAAATATCGTTAAACTAACTCTCAAACGGCGCTAAACTAACTTTTAAATGGCATTAAATTAACTTGAATGGCATTAAATCAAATTCAAAATGAAAAGTTAAACTAACTTCAAAGGTGTTAAACTAACTCCTTTAAATTGCATTAAACTGGTCTCTTGAAAAAGGCGTTGTTAACTATAAACGGCGTTAAACGTGCTTCAAAACGGCAGCAAACGGTCTCCTTCAAATAGCGTTAACTATCTCAAACAGGTGTTAACTAACTTCAAATGGCGTTAAACTAACTTCATTTGGCATTAAACAGATTTTAAATGAAGTGAAACTAACTTTATATGGCGTTAAACGTGCTTCATATGGCAGTAAACGTTCTTCAAATGGCGTTAAACTAACTATAGATAGCATTCAACTTACTTTAAATACCATTCAACTAACTATATATGGCGTTAAACTAACTTTAAATGGCATTGAACGAACTTCAAATGGCGTTAAACTAACTTCAAATGACGTTAAACTAACTTCAAATGGCATTAAACTAACTTCAAATGGCGTTAAATTAACTTCAAATGACGTTAAACTAACTTCAAATGGCATTAGACTAACTTCAAATGGCGTTAAACTAACTTCAAATAGCGCTAAACTATCTTTAAATGGCATTAACCTAACTTGAAATGAGATAAAACTAACTTTAAATGGCATTAAACTAACTTCAAATGGTGTAAAACTAACTTCAAAAGGCGTTAAACTAACTTTAAATGGCATTAAACTAACTTTAAATGGCGTTTAACGTGCTGCAAATGGCAGTAAACGTTCTTCAAATTGCGTTAAACTAACTTCAAATGGCGTTCAACTAACTTTAAATGACGTTAAATTAACTTTAAATAGCGTTAAACTAAATTTAAATGGCATTAAACTAACTTCAAATAGCTTTAAACTAACTTCACATGTCGTTAAACTAACTATAAATGGCGTTAAACTAACTGCAAATGACGTTAAACTAACTTCAAATGGCGTTAAACTAACTTCAAATGGCGTTACATTAACTTCAATTGGCGTTAAACTAACTTCAAAAGGCGTTAAACTAACTTCAAATGACGTTAAACTAATTTCAAATGGCGTTCAACTAACTTCAGATGGCATTAACTCAATCAACTTGAACCGGACGTAAACCTGACCCTAAAAATGGCGTTAAACCAACTTTTAAATGGCATTAACTGACTTCAAATGGTGTAAACTAACTCTCAAAAGGTGTTAATCTAACTTTTAAAATGGTATTAAACTAACTTCAAATGGCGCTTAACTAACTTTTTAAATGGCATTAAACTAATCCCAGAAATGAAATATAACTAACTTTAAATGGCATTAAACTAACTTTAAATGGCATTAAACTAACTTCAAATGGTGTTAAACTAACTTCAATAGGTGTTAAAGTAACTTTAAATGGCATTAGACGAACTTCAAATGGCGTTAAACTAACTTCAAAAGGCATTAAACTACCTTCAAATGGCGTTAAACTAACTTCATATGGCTGTAAACGTTCTTCAAATGGCGTTAAACTAACTTTAATTAGCGTTCAACTTACTTTAAATAGCATTCAACTAACTATAAATGGCGTTAAACTAACTTTAAATGGCAGTGAACGAACTTTAAATGGCGTTAAAGTAACTTGAAATGGCATTAAACTAACTTCAAATGGCGTTAAACTAAGTTCAACTGGTGTTAAACTAATTTCAAAAGGCGTTAAATTAACTTCAAATGACGTTAAACTAACTTCAAATGGCGTTAAACTAACTTAAAATGGCATTAAACTAACTTCAAATGGCGTTACACTAACTTCAAATGGCGCTAAACTAACTTTAAATGCCATTAAACTAACTTCAAATGGTGTTAAACTAACTTCAAAAGGTGCTAAACTAACTTTAAATGGCATTAAACTAACTTTAAATGACGTTAAATTAACTTTAAGTGGCGTTAAACTAAATTTAAATGGCATTAAACTAACTTCAAATGGCTTTAAACTAACTTCAAATGTCGTTAAACTAACTTTAAATGGCGTTAAACTAACTGCAAATGACGCTAAACTAACTTCAAATAGCATTACACTAACTTCAACTGGCGTTAAACTAACTTCAAAAGGCGTTAAACTAACTTCAAATTGCCTTCAACTAACTTCAAATGGCATTAGACTAACTTCAAATATCGTTAAACTAACTTCAAATGGCGCTAAACTAACTTTAAATGGCATTAAATTAACTTGACATGGCATTAAATTAACTTGACATGGCATTAAAATAACTTCAAATGGTGTTAAACTAACTTCAAAAGGTGTTAAACTAAATTTAAATTGCATTAAACTAACTTGAAAAGGCGTTAAGCTAACTATAAATGGCGTTAAACAAATGTCAGTTAACGTTCTTCAAATAGCGTTAACTAACTTCAAATGGTGTTAAACTAACTTCAAATGGCGTTAAACTAACTTTATTTGGCATTAAACAGATTTTAAAGAAGTGAAATTAACTTTATATGGCGTTAAACGTGCTTGATATGACAGTAAACGTTCTTCAAATGGCGTTAAACTAACTCTAGATAGCGTTCAACTTACTTTAAATAGCATTCAACTAACTATATATGGCGTTAAACTAACTTTAAATGGCATTGAACGATCTTGAAATGGCGTTAAACTAACTTCAAATGACGTTAAACTGACTTCAAATGGCATTAAACTAACTTCAAATGGCGTTCAACTAACTTCAAATGGCATTAAACTAACTTCAAATGGCGTTAAACTAACTTTAAATGGCGCTAAACTATCCATAAATGGCATTAACGTAACTTGAAACGACGTAAACCTAACTTTAAATGGCGTTAAACTAACTTTAAATGGCA
The DNA here is from genome assembly GCF_018991925.1 of Homarus americanus. NCBI lineage: Eukaryota > Metazoa > Arthropoda > Malacostraca > Decapoda > Nephropidae > Homarus > Homarus americanus. The sequence continues at coordinate 8,089 of NW_024735538.1, read as the reverse complement.
TTAAACTAACTTCAATTGGTGTAAAACTAACTTCAAAAGGTGTTAAACTAACTTTAAATGGCATTAAACTAACTTTAAATGGCGTTTAACGTGCTGCAAATGGCAGTAAACGTTCTTCAAATTGCGTTAATCTAACTTCAAATGGCGTTCAACTAACTTTAAATGACGTTAAATTAATTTTAATGGCGTTAAAGTAAATTTAAATGGCATTAAACTAACTTCAAATGGCTTTAAGCTAACATCAGATGTCGTTAAACTAACTTTAAATGGCGTTAAACTAACTGCAAATGACGTTAAACTAACTTCAAATGGCGTTAAACTAACTTTTAATGGGGGTTAAACTAACTGCAAATGACGTTACACTAACTTCAAATGGCGTTAAACTAACTTGAAATGACGTATAACTAACTTAAAATGGCGTTAAACTAACTTCAAATGGTATTAAACTAACTTGAAATGGCGTTAAAATAACTTCAAATGGCGCTAAACTATCTTTAAATAGCATTAACCTAACTTGAACTGACGTAAACCTAACTTTAAATGGCGTTAAACTAACTTTAAATGGAATTAAACTAATTTCAAATGGCGTTAAACTAACTGCAAATGACGTTAAAATAATTTCAAATGGCGTTAAACTAACTTTTAATGACGTTAAACTAACTGCAAATGACGTTAAACTAACTTCAAATGGCGTTAAACTAACATGAAATGACGTATAACTAACTTAAAATGGCGTTAAACTAACTTAAATGGCATTAAACTAACTTCATATGGTGTTAAACTAACTTCAAAAGGCGTTAAACTAACTTTAAATGGCATTAAACTAACTTCAAATCGCGTTGTTAACTTTTAATGGCGTTAAACTAACGGCAAATGACGTTAACCTAACTTCAAAATGGCGTTAACCAACTTGAAATGATGTATAACTAACTTTTTAAAATGGCGTTAAACCAACTTTTAAACGGCATTAAACTAATCTCAAATGGTGTTAAACTAACTTCAAAAGGTGTTAAACTAACTTAAATGGCATTAAACTAACTTGAAATTTGTGTTAAACTGACTTCAAATGGCGTTAAACTAACTTTTAAATGACGTTAAAATTAACTTTAAATGGCGTTAAAACTAAAATTTAAATGGCATTAAACTAACTTCAAATGGTTTTTAAACTAACTTCAAATGTCGTTAAACTATCTTTTAAATGGCGTTAAACTAACTGCAAATGACGTTAAACTAACTTCAAATGGCATTACACTAACTTCAACTACAAGTAAACTAACTTCATAAGTGTTAAATCAACTTCAAATTGCGTTAAACTAACTTCAAATGGCGCTAAACTAACTTTAAATGACGTTAAATTAACTTTAAATTCGTTAAACTAAATTTAAATGGCATTAAACAAACTTCAAATGGCTTTAAACTAACTTCACATGTCGTTAAACTAACTTTAAATGGCGTTAAACTAACTGCAAATGACGTTAAACTAACTTCAAATGGCGTTAAACTAATTTTTAATGGCGTTAAACTATCTGCAAATGACGTTAAACTAACTTCAGATGGCGTTAAACTAACTTGAAATGACGTATAACTAACTTAAAATGGCGTTAAACTAACTTCAAAATGGCATTAAACTAACTCGAAATGGCGTTAAACTAACTTCCAAATGGTTAAACTATCTAAATAGCATTAAGCTAACTTGAACTGACGTAAACCTAACTTTAAATGGCGTTAAACTAACTTTAAATGGCATTAAACTAACTTCAAATGGCGTTAAACTAACTGCAAATGACGTTAAAATAATTTCAAAATGGCGTTAAACTAACTTTTAATGATTAACTGCAAATGACGTTAAACTAACTTCAAATGGCGTTAAACTAACATGAAATGACGTATAACTAACTTAAAATGGCGTTAAACTAACTTAAATGGCATTAAACTAACTTCATATGGTGGTGTTAAACTAACTTCAAAAGGCGTTAAACTAATTTAAATTGCATTAAACTAACTTCAAATGTCATTAAACTAACTTTAAAAGGCGTTAAACTAAGTTTAAAGGGCATTAAACGATCTTCAAATAGCGTTAAACTAATTTTTATGACGTTATACTAACTGCAAATGACGTTAAACTAACTTTAAATGGCATTGAACGAACTTTAAATGGCGTTAAACTAACTTCAAATGGCATTAAACTAACTTCAAATAGCATTAAACTAACTTCAACTGGTGTTAAACTAACTTGAAATGGCGTTAATCTAACTTTAAATGACGTTTAACGTGCTTCAAATGGCAGTAAACGTTCTTCAAATGGCGTTAAACTGACTTCAAATGGCGTTAACCTAACTTTAAATGACGTTAAATTAACTTTAAATGGCGTTAAACTAACTTTAAATGGCGTTAAACTAACTGCAAATGACGTTTAACTAACTTCAAATGGCGTTAAACTAACTTCAAATGGCGTTACACTAACTTCAACTGGCGTTAAACTAACTTGAAAAGGCGTTAAACTAACTTCAAATGACGTTAAACTAACTTCAAATGGCGTTCAACTAACTTCAAATGGCATTAAACTAACTTCAAATATCGTTAAATAACTTCAAATGGCGCTAAACTAACTTTAAATGGCATTAAATTAACTTGAAATGGCATTAAACTAACTTCAAATGGTGTTAAACTAACTTCAAAAGGTGTTAAGCTAACTATAAATGGCGTTAAACTAACTTGAAAAAGGCGTTAAGCCAATTCATATAAAATGGCGTTAAACGTAAAAGCTTCAAATGGCAGTAAAACGTCCTTCAAATAGCGTTAACTAATCCTCAAATGGTAAGCAACCAACTTCAAATGGCGTTAAACTAACTCTCTATTTGGCATTAAACAGATTTTAAAGAAGTGAAACTAACTTTATATGGCGTTAAACGTGCTTGATATGACAGTAAACGTTCATCAAATGGCGTTAAACTAACTCTAGATAGCGTTCAACTTACTTAAAATAGCATTCAACTAACTATATATGGCGTTAAACTAACTTTAAATGGCATTGAACGATCTTCAAATGGCGTTAAACTAACTTCAAATGACGTTAAACTGACTTCAAATGGGATTAAACTAACTTCAAATGGCGTTAATCTAACTTCAAATGTCATTAAACTAAGTTCAATTGGCGTTAAACTAACTTCAAATGGCGGTAAACTATCTTTAAATGGCATTAACCTAACTTGAAATGACGTAAACCTAACTTTAAATGGCGTTAAACTAACTTTAAATGGCATTAAACTAACTTCAAATGGTGTAAAACTAACTTCAAAAGGTGCTAAACTAACTTTAACTGGCATTAAACTAACTTTAAATGGCGTTTAACGTGCTGCAAATGGCAGTAAACGTTCTTCAAATTGCGTTAAACTGACTTCAAATGGCATTCAACTAACTTCAAATGACGTTAAGTTAATATTAATGGCGTTAAACTAAATTTGAATGGCATTAAACTAACTTCAAATGGCTTTAAACTAACATCACATGTCGTTAAACTAACTTTAAATGGCGTTTAACTAACTGCAAATGACGTTAAACCAACTTCAAATGGCGTTAAACTAACTTGAAATGACATATAACTAACTTAAAACGGCGTTAAACTAACTTCAAATGGCATAAAACTAACTTGAAATGGCGTTAAACTAACTTCAAATGGCGCTAAACTATCTTTAAATGGCATTAACCTAACTTGAACTGACGTAAACCTAACTTTAAATGGCGTTAAACTAACTTTAAATGGCATTAAACTAACTTCAAATGGCGTTAAACTAACTGCACATGACGTTAAACTAACTTCAAATGGCGTTAAACTAACTTTTAATGACGTTAAACTAACTGCAATAGACGTTAAACTAACTTCAAATGGCGTTAAACTAACATGAAATGACGTATAACTAACTTAAAATGGCGTTAAACTAACTTAAATGGCATTAAACTAACTTCATATGGTGTTAAACTAACTTCAAAAGGCGTTAAACTAACTTTAAATGGCATTAAACTAACTTCAAATGTCATTAAACTAACTTCAAAAGGCGTTAAACTAAGTTTAAATGGCATTAAACTAACTTCAAATGTCGTTAAACTAACTTTAAATGGCGTTAAACTAACTGCAAATGACGTTAAACTAACTTCAAATGGCGTTAATCTAACTGCAAATGACGTTAAACTAACTTCAAATGGCGTTAAACTAACTTTTAATGACGTTAAACTAACTGCAAATGACGTTAAACTAACTTCAAATGGCGTTAAACTAACATGAAATGACGTATAACTAACTTAAAATGGCGTTAAACTAACTTAAATGACATTAAACTAACTTCATATGGTGTTAAACTAACTTCAAAAGGTGTTAAACTAACTTTAAATGGCATTAAACTAACTTGAAATTGCGTTAAACTGACTTCAAATTGCGTTAAACTAACTTTAAATGACGTTAAATTAACTTTAAATGGCGTTAAACTAAATTTAAATGGCATTAAACTAACTTCAAATGGCATTAAACTAACTTCAAATGTCGTTAAACTATCTTTAAATGGCATTAAACTAACTTCAACTGGCGTTAAACTAACTTCAAAAGGCGTTAAACTAACTTCAAATTGCGTTCAACTAACTTCAAAAGGAATTAGACTAACTTCAAATATCGTTAAACTAACTTCAAATGGCGCTAAACTAACTTTAAATGGCATTAAATTAACTTGAAATGGCATTAAACTAAATTCAAATGGTGTTAAACTAACTTCAAAGGTGTTAAACTAACTTTAAATTGCATTAAACTAACTTGAAAAGGCGTTAAGCTAACTATAAATGGCGTTAAACGTGCTTCAAATGGCAGTAAACGTCCTTCAAATAGCGTTAACTAACTTCAAATGGTGTTAAACTAACTTCAAATGGCGTTAAACTAACTTCATTTGGCATTAAACAGATTTTAAAGAAGTGAAACTAACTTTATATGGCGTTAAACGTGCTTGATATGACAGTAAACGTTCATCAAATGGCGTTAAACTAACTCTAGATAGCGATCAACTTACTTAAAATAGCATTCAACTAACTATATATGGCGTTAAACTAACTTTAAATGGCATTGAACGATCTTCAAATGGCGTTAAACTAACTTCAAATGACGTTAAACTGACTTCAAATGGGATTAAACTAACTTCAAATGGCGTTAAACTAACTTCAAATGGCATTAAACTAACTTCAAATGGAGTTAAACTAACTTCAAATGGCGCTAAACTATCTTTAAATGGCATTAACCTAACTTGAAATGACGTAAACCTAACTTTAAATGGCATTAAACTAACTTCAAATGGTGTAAAACTAACTTCAAAAGGTGTTAAACTAACTCTAAATGGCATTAAACTAACTTTAAATGGCGTTTAATGTGTATCAAATGGCAGTAAACGTTCTTCAAATTGCGTTAAACTAACTTCAAGTGGCGTTAAACTAACTTCAAATGTCATTAAACTAACTTTAAATGGCGTTAAACTAACTGCAAATGACGTTAAACTAACTTCAAATGGCGTTAAACTAACTTCAAATGGCGTTACACTAACTTAAACTGGCGTTAAACTAGCTTCAAATGACGTTAAACTAACTTCAAATGGCGTTCAACTAACCTCATATGGCATTAAACTAACTTCAAATATCGTTAAACTAACTTCAAATGGCGTTAAACTAACTTCAAATGGCATTAAACTAACTTCAAATGGCGTTAAACTAACTTCAAATGGCGCTAAACTATCTTTAAATGGCATTAACCTAACTTGAAATGACGTAAACCTAACTTTAAATGGCGTTAAACTAACTTTAAATGTCATTAAACTAACTTCAAATGGTGTAAAACTAACTGCACATGACGTTAAATCAACTTCAAAATGGTTATGTTAAACTCACTTCAAATGGCGTTAAACTAACTGCAAATGACGTTAAACTAACTTCAAATGGCGTTAAACTAACTTGAAATGACGTATAACTAACTTAAAATGGCGTTAAACTAACTTAAATGGCATTAAACTAACTTCATATGGTGTTAAACTAACTTCAAAAGGCGTTAAACTAACTTTAAATGGCATTAAACTAACTTCAAATGTCATTAAACTAACTTCAAAAGGCGTTAAACTAAGTTTAAATGGCATTAAACTAACTTCAAATGTCGTTAAACTAACTTTAAATGGCGTTAAACTAACTGCAAATGACGTTAAACTAACTTCAAATGGCGTTAAACGAACTTCAAATGACGTTAAACTAAATTCAAATGGCATTAAACTATCTTCAAATGGCGTTAAACTAACTTCAAATGACGTTAAACTAACTTCACATGGCGTTAAACTAACTTCAAATGTCATTAAACTAACTTCAAATGGCGTTAAACTAACTTCAAATGGCGCTAAACTATCTTTAAATGGCATTAACCTAACTTGAACTGACGTAAACCTAACTCTAAATGGCGTTAAACTAACTTTAAATGGCATTAAACTGACTTCAAATGGTGTAAAACTAACTTCAAAAGGTGTTAAACTAACTTTAAATGGCATTAAACTAACTTCAAATGGCATTAAACTAACTTTAAATGACGTTAAATTAACTTTAAATGGCGTTAAACTAAATTTAAATGGCATTAAACTAACTTCAAATGGCGTTAAACTAACTGTAAATGGCGTTAAACGTGCTTGAAATAGCAGTAAACGTTCTTCAAATGGCGTTAAAATAACTTCAAATGGCGTTAAACTAACTTTAAATTGCATAAACAAATTTCAAATAGCGTGAAACAAACGTTAAATAGCGTTAAACGCGTTAAAATATTCGTTAAACTAACTTCAAATAGCATTAAAGTAACTTCAAATGGTGTTAAGCTAACTTTAAATGGCGTTAAACTAACGGCAAATGACGTTAAACTAACTTCAAATGGCGTTAAAGTAACTTCAAATGGCGTTAAACTAACTTCAAATGGCGTTAAACAAACTTCAACTGGTGTTAAACTAACTTCAAAGGCGTTAAACTAACTTCAAATGACGCTAAACTAACTTCAAATGGCGCTTAACTAACTTTAAATGGCATTAAACTAACTTGAAATGACATATAACTAACTTTAAATGGCACTAAACTAACTTTAAATGGCATTAAACTAACTTCAAATGGTGTTAAACTAACTTCAAAAGGTGTTAAACTAACTTTAAATGGCATTAGACGAACTTCAAATGGCGTTAAACTAACTTCAAAAGGCATTAAACTAACTTCAAATGGCGTTAAACTAACTTCATATGGCTATAAACGTTCTTCAAATGGCGTTAAACTAACTTTAATTAGCGTTCAACTTACTTTAAATAGCATTCAACTAACTATAAATGGCATTAAACTAACTTTATATGGCAGTGAACGAACTTTAAATGGCGTTAAAGTAACTTGAAATGGCATTAAACTAACTTCAAATTGCGTTAAACTAAGTTCAACTGGTGTTAAACTAACTTCAAAGGGCGTTAAACTAACTTCAAATGACGTTAAACTAACTTCAAATGGCGTTAAACTAACTTAAAATGGCATTAAACTAACTTCAAAAGGCGTTACACTAACTTCAAATGGCTAAACTAACTTTAAATGCCATTAAACTAACTTCAAATGGCGTTAAACTAACTTCAAAAGGTGCTAAACTAACTTTAAATGGCATTAAACTAACTTGAAATGGCGTTAAACTGACTTCAAATGGCGTTAAACTAACTTTAAATGACGTTAAATTAACTTTAAATGGCGTTAAACTAAATTTAAATGGCATTAAACTAACTTCAAATGGCTTTAAACTAACTTCAAATGTCGTTAAACTAACTTTAAATGGCGTTAAACTAACTGCAAATGACGTTAAGCTAACTTCAAATGGCATTACACTAACTTCAACTGGCGTTAAACTAACTTCAAATTGCGTTCAACTAACTTCAAATGGCATTAGACTAACTTCAAATATCGTTAAACTAACTTAAAATGGCGCTAAACTAACTTTAAATGGCATTAAATTAACTTGAAATGGCATTAAACTAACTTCAAATGGTGTTAAACTAACTTCAAAAGGTGTTAA
>NW_024735537.1:0-10523 GCF_018991925.1 Homarus americanus | reverse complement strand
TAATATACACTACATCACCACCAATACATTTTTAATATACACTACACCACCACCAATACATTACTAATATACACTACATCACCACCAATACATTACTAATATACACTACATCACCACTAATACTTTACTAACATACACTACATCACCACCAATACATTACTAACATACACTACACCACCACCAATACATTACTAATATACACTACATCACCACCAATACATTACTAATACACACTACATCACCACCAATACATTACTAATATACACTACATCACTACCAACACATTACTAATATACACTACATCACCACCAATACATTACTAATATACACTACATCACCACCAATACATTACTAATATACACTACATCACCACCAATACATCATTAATATACACTACATCACCACCAATACATTCCTAATATACACTACATCACCACCAATACATTACTAATATACACTACATCACCACTAATACTTTACTAACATACACTACATCACCACAAATTCTTTACTAACATACACTACCCACAAATTTAAATACACACCACACCACCAATACACACACACATACACTACATCACCACCAATACATTAAATATACACTCACACCACCAATACATTACTAATATACACTACATCACCACCAATACATTAATAATATACACTACATCACCACCAATACATTACTAACATACACTACATCACCACTAATACTTACTTAATCACCACAATGTACTAATATACATCACCACCAATACATTTTTAATATACACTACATCACCACCAATGCATTACTAATATACACTACATCACCACCAATACATTATTAATATACACTACATCACTATCATTACATTACTAATATACACTACATCACCACCAATACATTTTTAATATACACTACACCACCACCAATACATTACTAATATACACTACATCACCACCAATACATTACTAATATACACTACATCACCACTAATACTTTACTAACATACACTACATCACCACCAATACATTACTAACATACACCAATGCATATACACTACATCACCACCAATACATTTTTAATATGCACTACATCACCACCAATACATTACTAATATACACTACATCACCACCAATACATTATTAATATACACTACATCACTACCATTACATTACTAATATACACTACATCACCACCAATACATTACTAATATACACTACATCACCACCAATACATTACTAATATACACTACATCACCACTAATACTTTACTAACATACACTACATCACCACCAATACATTACTAACATACACTACACCACCACCAATACATTACTAATATACACTACATCACCACCAATACATTACTAAAATACACTACATCACCACCAATACATTACTAATATACACTACATCACCACCAACACATTACTAATATACACTACATCACCACCAATACAATACTAATATACACTACATCACCACCAATACATTACTAATATACACTACATCACCACCAATACATTACTAATATACACTACGTCACCACCAATACATTACTAATATACACTACATCACCACCAATACATTACTAACATACACTACATCACCACCATTACATTACTAATATACACTACATCACCACCAATACATTATTAATATACACTACATCACTACCATTACATTACTAATATACACTACATCACCACCAATACATTACTAATATACACTACATCACCACCAATACATTACTAATATACACCACATCACCAATACTTACCAACATGACTACACCACCAACAATAATAACATACACTACACCACCACCAATACATTACTAATATACACCACATCAACACCAATACATTAATATAATACATTAATAATATACACTACATCACCAACACACATTAATATACACTACATCACCAATACATTACTAATATACATCACCAATACACAATATACACTGTATGTCACCACCAACACATTACCACATCACCACCAACACACACAATATACACTACATCACCACCAATAATAATACTAATATAAACTATACCCACCAATACATTACTATATATACTACACCACCACCAATACATTACTAATATACACTATATCACCACCAATACATTACTAATATACACTACATCACCACCAATACATTACTAATATACACTACATCACCACCAATACATTATTAATATACACTACATCACCACCAATACATTACTAATATACACTACACCACCACCAATACATTACTAATATATACTACACCACCACCAATACATTACTAATATACACTACATCACCACCAATACATTACTAATATACACTACACCACCACCAATACATTACTAATATATACTACACCACCACCAATACATTACTAATATACACTACATCACCACCAATACATTACTAATATACACTACATCACCACCAATACATTACTAATATACACTACACCACCACCAATACATTACTAATATATACTACACCACCACCAATACATTACTAATATACACTACATCACCACCAATACATTACTAATATACACTACATCACCACCAATACATTACTAATATACACTTCACCACCACCAATACATTACTAATATATACTACACCACCACCAATACATTACTAATATACACTACATCACCACCAATACATTACTAATATACACTACATCACCACCAATACATTACTAATATACACTACACCACCACCAATACATTACTAATATACACTACACCGCCACCAATACATTACTAATATACACTACACCACCACCAATACATTACTAATATACACTACATCACCACCAATACATTACTAATATATACTACACCACCACCAACACATTACTAATATACACTACATCACCACCAATACATTACTAATATACACTACATCACCACCAATACATTATTAATATACACCAATTCACCACCAATACATTACTAATATACACTACATCACCACCAATTCATTACTAACATACTACACCACCACCAATACACATTAATAATATACACCACATCACCACCAATACACATTAATATACAGTACACCACATCACCACCAATACATTACTAATATACACTACATACTACCAATATACACCACATCACCACCAATGTACATTACTAATATACACTACACCATTAATATTCTTTAATATACAGTACACTACATCACCACCAATACATTACTAATATACACTACATCATCACTAATACATTACTAATATACACTACATCACCACCAATACATTACTAATATACACTACATCACCATTAATACTTTACTAACATACACTACATCACCACTAATGCATTACTAATATACACTACATCACCACCAATACATTATTAATATACACTACATCACCACCAATACATTACTAATATACACTACATCACCACCAATACATTATTCATATACACTACATCACCACCAATACATTATTAATATACACTACATCACCACCAATACATTACTAATATACACTACACCACCACCAATACATTACTAATATACACTACATCACCACCAATTCATTATTAATATACACTACATCACCACCAATACATTACTAATATACACTACATCACCACCAATACATTACTAATATACACTACATCACCACCAATACATTACTAATATACACTACATCACCACCAATACATTATTAATATACACTACATCACCACCAATACATTACTAATATACACTACATCACCACCAATACATTATTAATATACACTACATCACCACCAATACATTACTAATATACACTACATCACCACCAATTCATTACTAATATACACTACATCACCACTAATACTTTACTAACATACAGTACACTACATCACCACTAATACTTTACTAACATACACTACATCACCACCAATACATTACAAATATACACTACATCACCACCAATACATTACTAATATACACTACATCACCACCAATACATTACTACTATACACTATATCACCACCAATACATTAATAATATACACTACATCACCATCAATACTTACTAACATACACTACATCACCACCAATAAGACATTAATATACACTACATCACCACCAATACATTTTAATATACACTACATCACATTGCCGCACATTAATAGAGTACACTGCTATCAAACAACCACATTAGCCAATATACACTACACCACCACCAACACATTACTAATATACACTACACCACCACCAATACATTACTAATATACACTACACCACCACCAATACATTACTAATATACACTACACCACCACCAATACATTATTAATATACACTACACCACCACCAATACATTATTAATATACACTACACCACCACCAATACATTACTAATATACACTACACCACCACCAATACATTATTAATATACACTACACCACCACCAATACATTAATAATATACACTACATCACCACCATTACATTACTAATATACACCACATCACCACCAATACATTACAATAATATACACTATATCACCACCAATACATTATAAATATACACTACATCACCACCAACACATTACTAATATACAATTACATCACCACCAATACATTATTAATATACAATTACATCACCACCATTACATTACTAATATATACCACATCACCACCAATACATTATTAATATACAATTACATCACCACCAACACATTAATATTATAGTTAATTACATCACCACCAATACATTACTAATATACACTATATCACCAATTAATATATTACTATTATACACTACATCACCACCAATACATTACTAATATATACACTATATCACCAATTAATACATTACTATACACTAAGATCACCACCAATACATTACTAATATACACTACATCACCACCAATACATTACTAACATACACTACATCACAACCAATACATTACTAATATACACTACATCACCACCAATACATTTTTAATATACACTACAACACCACCAATACATTACTAATATACACTACATCACCACCAATACATTATTAATATACACTACATCACCACCATTACATTACTAATATACACTACATCACCACCAATACATTACTAATATACACTACATCACCACCAATACATTATTAATATACACTACATCACCACCAACACATTACTAATATACACTACATCACCACCAATACATTACTAATATACACTACATCACCACCAATACATTACTAATATACACTACATCACCACCAATACATTACTATTATACACTACATCACCACCAATACATTACTAATATACACTATACCACCACCTATGCATTACTAACATACACTACATCACCACCAATACATTACTAATATATACTACATCACCACCAATACATTACTAATATACACTACATCACCACCAATACATTACTAACATACACTACATCACCACCAATACATTACTAATATACACTACACCACCAATACATTACTAATATACACTACACCACCACCAATACATTACTAATATACACTACATCACCACCAATACATTACTAATATACACTACATCACCACCAATACATTACTAACATACACTACATCAGATTTCACCAATACATTACTAATATATGCCAATACCACCAATACATTATTAATATATACTACATCGTTCACCAATACATTACTAATATAAATAATTACATCACTCACCAATACATTACTAATATAACTACATCACCACCAATCCATTACTAATATACACTACATCACCACCAACATATTAATAATATACACTCATATCACCACCAATACATTACTACTATACACTCACATCACCACCAATACATTACTAATATACACTACATCACTCACCAATACATTACTAATATACACCATCAATTAACATTACTAATATACACTACATCACCACCAATACATTACTAATATACACTACATCACCACCAATACATTACTAACATACACTACATCACCACCAATACATTACTAATATACACTACACCACCACCAATACATTACTAATATACACTACATCACCCCCAATACATTACTAATATACACTACCTCACCACCAATACATTACTAATATACACTACATCACCACCAATACATTACTAATATATACTACACCACCACCAATACATTACTAATATACACTACATCACCACCAATACATTACTAACATACACTACACCACCACCAATACATTACTAATATACACTACACCACCACCAATACATTACTAATATACAGTACACTACATCACCACCAATACATTACTAATATACAGTACACCACCACCAATACATTACTAATATACACTACATCACCACCAATACATTACTAACATACACTACACCACCACCAATACATTACTAATATACACTACACCACCACCAATACATTACTAATATACAGTACACTACATCACCACCAATACATTACTAATATACACTACACCACCACCAATACATTACTAATATACAGTACATACATCACCACCAATACATTACTAATATACACTACATCATCACCAATACATTACTAATATACACTACATCACCACCAATACATTACTAATATACACTACATCACCATTAATACTTTACTAACATACACTACATCACCACTAATGCATTACTAATATACATTACATCACCACCAATACATTACTAATATACACTACATCACCACCAATACATTATTAATATACACTAAATCACCACCAATACATTACTAATATACATTACATCACCACCAATACATTATTAATATACACTACATCACCACCAATACATTACTAATATACACTACATCACCACCAATACATTACTAATATACACTACATCACCACCAATACATTACTAATATACACTACATCACCACCAATACATTACTAATATACACTACATCACCACCAATACACTATTAATATACACTACATCACCACCAATACATTACTAATATACACCACAAATCTTCTACCACCAATACATTACTAATATACCATCACCACCAATACATTATTAATATACACTACATCACCACCAATACATTATTAATATACACTACATCACCACCATTACATTACTAATATACACTACATCACCACCAATACATTACTAATATACACTACATCACCAACAATACATTACTAATATACACTACATCACCACCAATACATTACTAATATACACTACATCACCACCAATACATTACTAATATACACTACATCACCACTAATACTTTACTAACATACACTACATCACCACCAATACATTACTAACATACACTCACCAACAACACCAATACATTAATATATAATTACATCACCAATCAATACATTAATACACACTACTCAATTCAATACATTAATAATATACACTACATCACTACCAAACACATTACTACGATACACTATACATTACTAATATACACTACATCACCACCAATACATTTAAATATACACTACATCACCACCAATTCATTACTAATATACACTACATCACCACCAATACATTACTAATATACACTACATCACCACCAATACATTACTAATATACACTACATCACCACCAATACATTACTAATATACACTACATCACCACCAATACATTACTAATATACACTACATCACCACCAATACATTACTAATATACACTACATCACCACCAATACATTACTAATATACACTAGATCACCACCAATACATTACTAATATACACAACATCACCACCAATACATTACTAATATACACTACATCACCACCAATACATTACTAACATACACTACATCACCACCAATACATTACTAATATACACTACACCACCAATACATTACTAATATATACTACACCACCACCAATACACATTAATAATAATAATTACATCGCACCAATACATTAATAATATACACCATATCACCATCAATACATTAATACTAATATACACTATACCACCACCAATACACATTAATATACACTACATCACCACCAATATATTAATAATATACAGTACACCACATCACCACCAATACATTACTAATATACACTCAAGATCATCACCAATACATTACTAATATACACCACATCACCAACCAATACATTACTAATATACACCACATCACCATTAATAGCCTTTACTAACATACACTACATCACCACTAATGCATTACTACTGAAAATTTATACCACCAATACATTAATATAAGAATTACATCACCACCAATACATTAATAACATACACCACATCACCACCAACACATTAATAATAATATACACTACATCACCACCAATATACATTACTAATATACACTCATATCATCACCAATACATTATTAATATACACTACATCACCACCAATACATTACTAATATACACTACATCACCACCAATACATTACTAATATACACTACATCACCACCAATACATTACTAATATACACTACATCACCACCAATACATCATTAATATACACTACATCACCACCAATACATTCCTAATATACACTACATCACCACCAATACATTACTAATATACACTACATCACCACTAATACTTTACTAACATACACTACATCACCACAAATTCTTTACTAACATACACTACATCACCACCAATACATTACTAATATACACTACATCACCACCAATACATTACTAATATACACTACACCACCAATACATTACTAATATACACTACATCACCACCAATACATTACTAATATACACTACATCACCACCAATACATTACTAATATACACTACATCACCACTAATACTTTACTAACATACACTACATCACCACCAATGCATTACTAATATACACTACATCACCACCAATACATTTTTAATATACACTACATCACCACCAATGCATTACTAATATACACTACATCACCACCAATACATTATTAATATACACTACATCACTATCATTACATTACTAATATACACTACATCACCACCAATACATTTTTAATATACACTACACCACCACCAATACATTACTAATATACACTACATCACCACCAATACATTACTAATATACACTACATCACCACCAATACATTACTAATATACACTACATCACCACCAATACATTACTAATATACACTACATCACCACCAATACATTATTAATATACACTACATCACCACCAATACATTACTAACATACACTACATCACCACCAATACATTACTAATATACACTACATCACCACCAATACATTACTAATATACACTACATCACCACCAATACATTATTAATATACACTACATCACCACCAATACATTACTAATATACACTACATCACCACCAATACATTACTAATATACACTACATCACCACCAATACATTACTAATATACACTACATCACCACCAATACATCATTAATATACACTACATCACCACCAATACATTCCTAATATACACTACATCACCACCAATACATTACTAATATACACTACATCACCACTAATACTTTACTAACATACACTACATCACCACAAATTCTTTACTAACATACACTACATCACCACCAATACATTAATAATATACACTACATCACCACCAATAAGGACATTAATATACACTACACCACCAATATTACTAATATACACTACATCACCACCAATACACATTAATATAATTATCACCACCAATACATTACTAATATACACTACATCACCACTAATACTTTACTAACATACACTACATCACCACCAATGCATTACTAATATACACTACATCACCACCAATACATTTTTAATATACACTACATCACCACCAATGCATTACTAATATACACTACATCACCACCAATACATTATTAATATACACTACATCACTATCATTACATTACTAATATACACTACATCACCACCAATACATTTTTAATATACACTACACCACCACCAATACATTACTAATATACACTACATCACCACCAATACATTACTAATATACACTACATCACCACCAATACATTACTAATATACACTACATCACCACTAATACTTTACTAACATACACTACATCACCACCAATCCATTACTAATATACACTACATCACCACTCAATACATTTTAAATATAAAATCATATCACCACCAATACATACAATATACACTCTCACATCAATTAAATACATTATTAATATACACTACATCACTACTATTACATTACTAATATACACTACATCACCTAATATATTAATAATATACACTACATCACCACCAATACATTACTAATATACACTACATCACCACTAATACTTTACTAACATACACTACATCACCACCAATACATTACTAACATACACTACACCACCACCAATACATTACTAATATACACTACATCACCACCAATACATTACTAAAATACACTACATCACCACCAATACATTACTAATATACACTACATCACCACCAACACATTACTAATATACACTACATCACCACCAATACAATACTAATATACACTACATCACCACCAGTACATTACTAATATACACTACATCACCACCAATACATTACTA
>NW_024735536.1:0-22525 GCF_018991925.1 Homarus americanus | reverse complement strand
GCGTGCTTTATTGGGCCAATGAAATATATATGGATCCTCGAGTTTCCAAGCTGGATTTGGTAAAACGTTGCTCTGATCACGTAAGCGGCACGGGTGGTCCCCTATAATGGTTCACGGCGCCATAAGCTCGTTCAATAGGCTTTGTGTGAAATATAACAGAGTTTAGGACTGCTTTTAGTGTCCTGGTGGTCCACAGGTAGCATTCCCTAGTCACAATTATAAGATCGTGGCTTCAAATCCTGGTGGGGTGAGGCGTTGATTATATGTAGATGTCTGCATGCTTTATTGGGCTAATGAAATATATATGGATCCTCGGGTTTCGAAGCCGCATTTGGTTAAACGTTTCTCTGATCACCTAAGCAGCAGGGGTAGTCCCCATTAGAGGTTCACGGCGCCATAACGTCGTTCAACAGGCTTTGTGTGAAATATCACAGCGTCTACGACTGCTTTTAGTGTCCTGGTGGCCCAGAGGTAGCGTTCCTCGGCCACAATTATAAGATCGTGGGGTCGAATCCTGGTGGGGTGAGGTGTTAATTATATGTAGAAATCTGCGTGCTTTATTAGGCTAATGAAAAATATATCGATCCTCGTGTTTCGAAACCGAATTTTGTAAAACGTTGCTCTGATCACCTAAGCGGCACGGGTGGTCCCCATTAGAGGTTCACGGCGCCATAAGCTCATTGAACAGGCTTTGTGTGAAATAAAATAGAGTCTAGGACTGCTTTTAGTGTCCTGGTGGTCCACAGGTAGCATTCCCTGGTCACAATTATAAGATTTTGGGTTTGAATCCTGGTGGGGTGAGGTGTTGATTTTATGTAGAAGTCCGCATGCTTTATTGGGCTAAATAAATATATTTGGATCCTCGTGTTTCGTAGCCGGATTTGGTAAAACGTTGCTCTGGTCCCCAAGCGGCACGTTGTGGTCCCCATTAGAGGTTCACGGCGCAATAAGCTCGTTGAACAGGCTTTGTGTGAAATAAAACAGAGTCTAGGACTGCTTTTAGTGTCCGGGTGGTCCACAGGTTGCATTCCTTGGTCACAATTATAAGATTTTGGGTTTGAATCCTGGTGAGGTAAGGTGTTGATTTTATGTAGAAGTCCGCGTGCTTTATTGGGCTAATGAAATATATATGGATCCTCGAGTTTCCAAGCCAGATTTGGTAAAACGTTGCTCTGATCCCCTAAGCTTCACGGGTGGTCCCCATTAGAGGCTCATGGCGCCATAAGGTCGTTGAACAGGCTTTTTGTGAAATATAGTAGAGTCTAGGACTGCTTTTATTGTCCTGGTGGCCGAGAGGTAGCATACCCCGGTCACAATTATAAGATCGTGGGTTTGAATCCTGGTGGGGTGAGGTGTTGATTATATGTAGAAGTCCGAGTGCTTTATTGGGTTAATGAATATATATGGATCCTCGTGTTTCCAAGCCGTATTTGGTAAAACTTTGCTCTTATCACCTAAGCGGCACGGGAGGTCCCCTATAGTGGTTCACGGGGCCATAAGCTCGTTGAACAGGCTTTATGTGATATATATCAGAGTCTAGGACTGCTTATAGTGTCCTGGTGGTCCATAGGTAGCGTTCCTCGGTCACACTTATAAGATCGCGGTTTCGAATCCTGGTGGGGTGAGGTGTTGATAATATGTAGAATCCGCGTGCTTTAATTGGCTAATGAAACATATATGGATCCTCGTGTTTCGAAGCCGGATTTGGTAAAACGTTGCTCTGATCACCTAAGCGGCACGGATGGTCGCCATTAGAGGTTCACAGCGTCATAAGCTCATTGAACAGGCTTTGTGTGAAATATAGCAGAGTCTAGAACTGCTTTTAGTGTCCTGGTGGTCCAGAGGTAGCGTTCCCCGGTCACAATTAGAAGATCGTGGGTTCGAACCCTGGTGGGGTGAGGTGTTGATTATATGAAGAAGTCCGCGTGCTTTATTGAGCTAATGAAATATATATGGATCCTCGTGTTTCGAAGCCGCATTTGGTAAAACGTTGCTCTGATCACCTAAGCGGCACGGGTGGTCCCCTATAGTGGTTCACAGCGCCATAAGCTCGTTGAACAGGCTTTGTGTGAAATATAGCAGAGTCTAAGACTTCTTTTTTTGTCCTGGTGGCCCAGAGTTAGCGTTCCCCGGTCACAATTATACGATTTTGGGTTTGAATCCTGGTGGGGTGAGGTGGTGATTTTATGTAGAAGTCCGCTTGCTTTAGTGGGCTAAAGAAATATATTTGGATCCTAGTGTTTCGTAGCCGGATTTGGTAAAACGTTGCTCTGGTCACCAAGCGGCACGTGTGGTCCCCATTAGAGGTTCACGGCGCCATTAGCTCGTTGAACAGGCTTTGTGTGAAATATAGTAGAGTCTAGGACTGCTTTTATTGTCCTGGTGGCCGAGAGGTAGCATACCCCGGTCACAATTATAAGATCGTGGGTTTGAATCCTGGTGGGGTGAGGTGTTGATTATATGTAGAAGTCCGAGTGCTTTATTGGGTTAATGAAATATATATGGATCCTCATGTTTCCAAGCCGTATTTGGTAAAACGTTGCTCTTATCACCTAAGCGGCACGGGTGGTCCCCTATAGTGGTTCACGGGGCCATAAGCTCGTTGAACAGGCTTTATGTGATATATATCAGAGTCTAGGACTGCTTATAGTGTCCTGGTGGTCCATAGGTAGCGTTCCTCGGTCACAATTATAAGATCGCGGGTTCGAATCCTCGTGGGGTGAGGTGTTGATAATATGTAGAATCCGCGTGCTTTATTTGGCTAATGAAACATAGATGGATCCTCGTGTTTCGAAGCCGGATTTGGTAAAACGTTCCTCTGATCACCTAAGCAGCACGGATGGTCGCCATTAGAGGTTCACAGCATCATAAGCTCATTGAACAGGCTTTGTGTGAAATATAGCAGAGTCTAGAACTGCTTTTAGTTTCCTGGTGGCCCAGAGGTAGCGTTCCCCGGTCACAATTAGAAGATCGTGGGTTCGAACCCTGGTGGGGGTGAGGTGTTGATTATATGAAGAAGTCCGCGTTGCTTTATTGGGCTAATGAAATATATATGGATCCTCGTGTTTCGAAGCGGCATTTGGTAAAACGTTGCTCTGATCACCTAAGCGGCACGGGTGGTCCCCTATAGTGGTTCACAGCGCCATAAGCTCGTTGAACAGGCTTTGTGTGAAATATAGCAGAGTCTAGGACTGCTTTTATTGTCTTGGTGGCCCAGAGGTAGCGTTCCCCTTTCACAATTATAAGATCGTGGGTTTAAATCCTGGTGGGGTGAGGCGTTGATTATATGCAGAAGTCTGCGTGCTTTATTGGGCTAATGAAATATATATGGATCCTTGGGTTTCAAAGCCACTTTTGGTTAAACGTTGCTCTGATCACCTAAGCGCCACGGGTGGTCCCCATTAGAGGTTCATAGCGCCATAAGATCGTTGAACAGGCTTTGTGTGAAATATGGTAGAGTCTAGGAATGCTTTTATTGTCCTTGTTGCCCAGGGGTAGCGTTCCCCGGTCACAATTATAAGATCGTGGGTTCAAATCCTGGTGGGGTGAGGTGTTGATTATATGTAGAAGTCCGCGTGCTGTATTGGGCTAATGAAATATATATGGATCCACGTGTTTCGAGCCGGAATTAGTAAAACGTTGGTTTGATCACCTAAGCGGCACGGGTGGTCCCCATTAGAGGTTCACGTCGCCATAAGCTCGTTGAACAGTCTTTGTGTGAAATATAGCAGAGTCTAGGACTGCTTTTATTGTCCTAGTGTCCTAGGGGTAGCGTTCCCCTGTCACAATTATAAGATCGTGGGTTCAAATCCTGGTGGGGTGAGGTGTTGATTATATGTAGAAGTCCGCGTGCTGTATTGGGCTAATGAAATATATATGGATCCACGTGTTTCGAGCCGGAATTGGTAAAACGTTGCTCTGATCACCTAAGCGGCACGGGTGGTCCCCATTAGAGTTTCATGGCGCCATAAGGTCGTTGAACAGGGTTTGTGTGAAATATAGTAGAGTCTAGGACTGCTTTTATTGTCCTGGTGGCCCAGAGGTAGCATACCCCGGAAACAATTATAAGATCGTGGGTTTGAATCCTGGTGGGGTGAGGTGTAGATTAAATATAGAAGTCCGCGTGCTTTATTGGGCTAATGAAATATATATGGACCCTCGTGTTTTGAAGCCGCATTTGGTAAAACGTTGCTCTGATCACCTAAGCCGCACGGGTGGTCCCCATTAGAGGTTCACAGCGCCATAAGCTCGTTGAACAGGCTTTGTGTGAAATATAGCAGAGTCTAGGACTGCTTTTATTGTCCTGGTGGCCCAGAGGTAGCATACCTCGGTCACAATTATAAGATCGTGGGTCTGAATCCTGGTGGGGTGAGGTGTTGATTATATGTAGAAGTCCGGGTACTTTATTGGGCTAATGAAATATATATGGATCCTCGTGTTTCCAAACCGGATTTTGGAAAACGTTGCTCTTATCACCTAAGCGGCACGGGTGGTCGCCATCAGAGGTTCATGGCCCTATAACATCGTTGAACAGGCTTTGTGTGAAATATAGTAGAGTCTAGGACTGCTTTTATTGTCCTGGTTGCCAAGAGGTAGCGTTCCCCGGTCACAATTATAAGATCGTGGTTTCAAATCATGGTGGGGTGAGGTGTTGATTATATGTAGAAGTCCGGGTACTTTATTGGGCTAATGAAATATATATGGATCCTCGTGTTTCCAAACCGGATTTTGGAAAACGTTGCTCTTATCACCTAAGCGGCACGGGTGGTCCCCATCAGAGGTTCATGGCGCTATAAGATCGTTGAACAGGCTTTGTGTGAAATATAGTAGAGTCTAGGACTGCTTTTATTGTCCTGGTTGCCAAGAGGTAGCGTTCCCCGGTCACAATTATAAGATCGTGGGTTCAAATCCTGGTGGGGTGAGGTGTTGATTATATGTAGAAGTCCGCGTGCTTTATTGGGCTAATGAAAAATATATGGATCCGCGTGTTTTGAAGCCGCATTTGGTAAAACTTTGCTCTGATCACCTAAGGGGCACGGGTGGTCCCATATAGTGGTTCACAGCCCCATAAGCTCGTTGAACAGGCTTTGTGTGAAATATAACAGTCTAGGACGGCTTTTAGTGTCCTGGTGGTCCACAGGTAGCATTCCCTGGTCACAATTATAAGATTTTGGTTTTGAATCCTGGTGGGTTGAGGTGTTGATTTTATGTAGAAGTCCGCATGCTTTATTGGGCTAAAGAAATATATATATTGATCATCGTGGTTTCGAAGCCGATTTTGGTAAAACGTTGCTCTGATCACCTAAGCGCATCGGGCGGTCCGCATTAGGAGGTTCACGGCGCCATAAGCTCGTTGAACAGGCTTTGTGTGAAATATACCAGAGTCTAGGACTGCTTTTATTGTCCTGGTGGCCCAGAGGTAGCTTTCCCCGGTCACAATTATAAGATCGTGGGTTCAAATCCTGGGGGGGTGAGGTGTTGAATATATGTAGAAGTCCGTGTGCTTTATTGGGCTAATGAAATATATATGGATCCTCGTGTTTCGAAGCCGCATTTGGTAAAACGTTGCTCTGATCACCTACGCGGCACGGGTGGTCTCCTATAGTGGTTCACAGCGCCATAAGCTCGTTGAACAGGCTTTTTGTGAAATATAGCAGAGTTTAGGACTGCTTTTATTGTCCTGGTGGCCCAGAGGTAGCGTTCCCCGGTCACAATTATAATATCGTGGGTTTGAATCCTGGTTGGGTGAGGTGTTGATTATATGTAGAAGTCCGAGTGCTTTATTGGGCTTATGAAATATATATTGATCCTCGTGTTTCGAAGCCGGATTTGGTAAAACGTTGCTCTGATCACCTAAGCGGCACGGGTGGTCCGCATTAGAGGTTCACGGCGCCATAAGCTCGTTGAACAGGCTTTGTGTGAAATATACCAGAGTCTAGGACTGCTTTTATTGTCCTGGTGGCCCAGAGGTAGCTTTCCCCGGTCACAATTATAAGATCGTGGGTTCAAATCCTGGTGGGGTGAGGTGTTGATTATATGTAGATGTCCGTGTGCTTTATTGGGCTAATGAAATATATATGGATCCTCGTGTTTCGAAGCCGCATTTGGTAAAACGTTGCTCTGATCACCTACGCGGCACGGGTGGTCTCTTATAGTGGTTCACAGCGCCATAAGCTCGTTGAACAGGCTTTGTGTGAAATATAGCAGAGTTTAGGACTGCTTTTATTGTCCTGGTGGCCCAGAGGTAGCGTTGCCCGGTCACAATTATATGATCGTGGGTTTGAATCCTGGTTGGGTGAGGTGTTGATTATATGTAGAAGTCCGAGTGCTTTATTGGGCTTATGAAATATATATTTATCCTCGTGTTTTGAAGCCGCATTTGGTAAAACGTTGCTCTCATCACCTAAGCTGCACGCGTGGTCCCCATTAGAGGTTCATGGCGCCATAAGGTAGTTGAACAGGCTTTGTGTGAAATATGGTAGAGTCTAGGACTGCTTTTATTGTCCTGGTTGCCCAGAGGTAGCGTTCCCCGGTCACAATTATAAGATCGTGGGTTCAAATCCTGGTGGGGTGAGGTGTTGATTATATATAGAAGTCCGTGTGCTTTATTGGGCTAATGAAATATAAATGGATCCTCGTGTTTCGAAGCCGCATCTGGTAAAAATTTGCTCTGATCACCTAAGCGGCACGGGTGGTCTCCTATAGTGGTTCACAGCGCCATAAGCTCGTTGAACAGGCTTTGTGTGAAATATAGCAGAGTCTAGGACTGCTTTTATTGTCCTGGTGGCCCAGAGGTAGCGTCCCCCGGTCACAATTATAATATTGTGGGTTCAAATCCTGGTGGGGTGAGGTGTTGATTATATGTAGAAGTCCGCGTGCTTTATTGGGCTAATGAAATATATATGGATCCTCCTTGTTTCGACGCCTCATTTGTTAAAACGTTGCTCTGATCACCTAAGCGGCACGGGTGGTCCCCATTAGAGGTTCACGGTGCCATAAGCCCGTTGAACAGGCTTTGTGTGAAATATAGCAGAGTCTAGGAATGCTTTTATTGTCCTGGTGGCCCAGAGGTAGCGTCCCCCAGTCACAAATATGAGATAGTGGGTTCAAATCCTGGTGGGATGAGGTGTTGATTATATGTAGAAGTCCGTGTGCTTTATTGGGCTAATAAAATATATATGGATCCTCGAGTTTCGAAGCCGGATTTGGAAAAACGTTACTCTGATCACCTAAGCGGCACGGGTTGTCCCTATTAGAGGTTCATGGCGCCATAAGGTCGTTGAACAGGCTTTGTGTGAAATATAGTAGAGTCTAGGACTGCTTTTATTGTCCTGGTGGCCCAGAGGTAGCATACCCCGGTCACACTTATAAGATCGTGGTTTTGAATCCTGGTGGGGTGAGGTGTTGATTATATGTAGAAGTCCGCATGCTTTATTGGGCTAATGAAATATATATGGACCCTCGTGTTTTGAAGCCGCATTTGGTAAAACGTTGCTCTCATCACCTAAGCGGCACGCGTGGTCCCCATTAGAGGTTCACGGAGCCATAAGCTCGTTGAACAGGCTTTGTGTGAAATATAGCAGAGTCTAGGACTGCTTTTAATTTCCTGGTGGCCCAGAGGTAGCATTCCCCTTTCACAATTATAAGATCGTGGGTTTTAAATCCTGGTGGGGTGAGGCGTTGATTATATGCAGAAGTCTGCGTACTTTATTGGGCTAATGAAATATATATGGATCCTCGGGTTTCGAAGCCGCATTTGGTTAAACGTTACTCTAATCAACTAAGCGCCACGGATGGTCCCCATTAGAGGTTCATGGCGCCATAAGGTCGTTGAACAGGCTTTGTGTGATATATAGTAGAGTCTAGGACTGCTTTTATTGTTTTGGTGGCCCAGCGGTAGCATACCCCGGTCACAATTATAAGATCGTGGGTCTGAATCCTGGTGGGGTGAGGTGTTGATTATATGTAGAATTCCGAGTGCTTTATTGGGCTAATGAAATATATATGGATCCACGTGTTTCGAAGCCGGATTTGGTAAAACGTTGCTCTGATCACCTAAGCGGCACATGTGGTCCCCATTAGAGGTTCACACAGCCATAAGCTCGTTGAACAGGCTTTGCGTGAAATATAACAGAGTGTAGGACTGCTTTTAGTGTTCTGGTGGTCCACAGGTAGCGTTCCCTGTTCACAATTATAAGATCGAGGTTCTGAATCCTGGTGGGGTGAGGTGTTGATTATATGTAGAAGTCCGCGTGCTTTATTGGGCTAATGAAATATATATGGATCCTCGTGTTTCTAAGCCGGATTTGGTAAAACGTTGCTCTTATCACCTAAGCGGCACGGATGGTCGCCATTAGAGGTTCATGGCGCCATAAGGTCGTTGAACAGGCTTTGTGTGAAATATGGTAGAGTCTAGGACTGCTTTTATTGTCCTGGTTGCCCAGAGGTAGCGTTCCCCGGTCACATTTATAAGATCGTGGGTTCAAATCCTGGTGGGGTGAGGTGCTGATTATATGTAGAAGTCCGCTACTCTATTGGGCTAATGAAATATATATGGATCCTCGTGTTTCCAAGCCGGATTTGGTAAAACGTTGCTCTTATCACCTAAGCGGCACGGGTGGTCCCCATTAGAGGTTCATGGCACCATAAGGTCGTTGAACAGGCTTTGTGTGAAATATAGTAGAGTCTAAGACTGCATTTATTGTCCTGGTTGCCCAGAGGTAGCATTCCCCGGTCACAATTATAAGATCGCGGGTTCAAATCCTGGTGGGTTGAGGTGTTGATTATATGTAGAAGTCCGCATGCATTATTGGGCTAATGAAATTTATATGGATCCTCGTGTTTCCAAGCCGGATTTGGTAAAACGTTGCTCTTATCACTTAAGCGGCACGGGTGGTCCCCTATAGTGGTTCATTGTTATAAGCCTGCTGAATGCGGCTTTATGAAATATAACAGAGTCTAGGGACTGCTTATAGTGTCCTGGCAGGCTCATAGGTATGTTCCTCGGTCACAATTATAAGATTGTGGGTTTGAATCCTGGTGGGGTGAGGTGTTGATTATATGTAGAAATCCGAGTGCTTTATTGGGCTAATGAAATATATATGGATCCTCGTGTTTCCAAGCCGGATTTGGTAAAACGTTGCTCTGATCACCTAAGCGGCACGGATGGTCCCCATTAGAGGTTCACAGCGCCATAAGCTCGTTGAATAGGCTTTTTGTGAAATATAGCAGAGTCTAGGACTGCTTTTATTGTCCTGGTGGCCCAGAGGTAGCGTTCCCCGGTCACAATTATAAGTATGTGTGTTTGAATCCTGGTGGGGTGAGGTGTTGATTATATGTTGAAGTCCGAGTGCTTTATTGGGCTAATGAAATATATATGGATCCTCAGGTTTCAAAGCCGCATTTGGTTAAACGTTACTCTGATCAACTAAGCGGCACGGGTGGTCCCCATTACAGGTACATGGCGCCATAAGGTCGTTGAACAGGCTTTGTGTGAAATATAGTAGAGTCTAGGACTGCTTTTATTGTCCTGGTGGCCCAGAGGTAGCGTTCCTCGGTCACAATTAGAAGATTGGCTTCAAATCCTGGTGGGGTGAGCCGTTGAATATATGTAGAAGTCCGCGTGCTTTATTGGGCTAATGAAATATATATGGATCCTCGTGTTTCGAAGCCGCATTTGGTAAAACGTTGCTCTGATCACCTAACTGGCACGGGTGGTCCCCTATAGTAGTTCACAGCGCCATAAGATCGTTGAACAGACTTTGTGTAAAATATAGCAGCGTCTAGGATTGCTTTTATTGTCCTGGTGGCCCAGAGGTAGCGTTCCCCGGTCACAATTATATGATCCTGGGTTTGAATCCTGGTGGGGTGAGGTGTTGATTATATGTAGAAGTCCGAGTGCTTTATTGGGCTAATGAAATATATATGGATCCTCGAGTTTCGAAGCCGCATTTAGTAAAACGTTGCTCTGATCACCTAAGAGGCATGGGTCGTCCCCATTAGAGGTTCACGTCGCCATAAGCTCGTTGAACAGGCTTTGTGTGAAATATAGCAGAGTCTAGGACTGCTTTTATTGTCCTAGTGTCCCAGAGGTAGCGTTCCACGGTCACAATTATAAGATCGTGGGTTCAAATCCTGGTGAGGTGAGGTGTTGATTATATGTAGAAGTCCGCGTGCTTTATTGGGCTAATGAAATATATATGGATCCACGTGTTTCGAAGCCGGATTTGGTAAAACGTTGCTCTGATCACCTAAGCGGCACGGGTGTCCCCATTAGAGGTTCATGGCGCCATAAGGTCGTTGAACAGGCTTTGTGTGAAATATAGTAAAGTCTAGGACTGCTTTTATTGTTTTGGTGGCCCAAAGGTAGCATGCCCCGGTCACAATTATAAGATCGTGGGTTTGAATCCTGGTGGGGTGAGGTGTTGATTATATGTAGAAGTCCGCGTGCTCTTATTGGGCTAATGAAATATATATGGACCCTCGTGTTTTGAAGCCGCATTTGGTAAAACGTTGCTCTCATCACCTAAGCGGCACGCGTGGTCCCCATTAGAGGTTCACGGAGCCATAAGCTCGTTGAACAGGCTTTGTGTGAAATATAGCAGAGTCTAGGACTGCTTTTATTTTCCTGGTGGCCCAGAGGTAGCGTTCCCCGGTCACAATTAGAAGATCGGCTTCAAATCCTTCTGGAGTGAGGCGTTGAATATATGTAGAAGTCCGCGTGCTTTATTGGGCTAATGAAATATATATGGATCCACGTGTTTCGAAGCCGGATTTGGTAAAACGTTGCTCTGATCACCTAAGCGGCACGGGTGGTCCCCATTAGAGGTTCATGGCGCCATGAGGTCGTTGAACAGGCTTTGTGTGAAATATAGTAGAGTCTAGGACTGCTTTTATTTTCCTGGTGGCCCAGAGGTAGAGTTCCCCTTTCACAATTATAAGATCGTGGGTTTAAATCCTGATGGGGTGAGGCGTTGATTATATGCAGAAGTCTGCGTGCTTTATTGGGCTAATGAAATATATATGGATCCTCGGGTTTCGAAGCCGCATTTGGTTAAACGTTACTCTAATCACCTAAGCGCCACGGGTGGTCCCCATTAGAGGCTCATGGCGCCATAAGGTCGTTGAACAGGCTTTGTGTGAAATATAGTAGAGTCTAGGACTGCTTTTATTGTCCTGGTGGCCCAGAGGTAGCATACCCCGTCACAATTATAAGAGATCGTGGGTTCAAATACTGGTGGGGTGAGGTGTTGATCATATGTAGAAGTCCGAGTGCTTTGTTGGGCTAATGAAATATATATGGATCCACGTGTTTCGAAGCCGGATTTGGTAAAACGTTGCTCTGATCACCTAAGCGGCACAGGTGGTCCCCATTAGAGATTCATGGCTCCATAAGGTCGTTGAACAGTCTTTGTGTGAAATACAGTTGAGTCTAGAACTGCTTTTATTGTCCTGGTGGCCCAGAGGTAGCATACCCCGGTCACAATTATAAGATCGTGGGTTTGAATCCTGGTGGGTTTAGGTGTTGATTATATGTAGAAGTCCGCGTGCTTTATTGGGCTAATGAAATATATATGGATCCTCGTGTTTCGAAGCCGCATTTGGTAAAACGTTGTTCTGATCACCTAAGCGGCACGGGTGGTCCCCATTAGAGGTTCTGGGCGCCACAAGCTCGTTGAACAGGCTTTGTGTGAAATATAGCAGAGTCTAGGACTGCTTTTATTGTCCTGGTGGCCCAGAGGTAGCATTCCCCGGTCGCAATTATAAGATCGTGGGTTCAAATCCTGGTGAGGTGAGATGTTGATTATATGTAGAAGTCCGCGTGCTTTATTGGGCTAATGAAAAATATATGAATCTCGGGTTTCGAAGCGCATTTGGTTAAACGTTACTCTCTAATGCTAAAAGCACGGTGGTCACATTAGAGGTTCATGGCGCCATAAGGTCACGTTGAACAGGCTTTGTGTGGCTCCTTAGTAGAGTCTAGGACTGCTTTTATTGTCCTGGTGGCCCAGATGTAGCATACCCCGGTCACAATTATAAGATCGTGGGTCTGAATCCTGGTGGGGTGAGGTGTTGATTATATGTAGAAGTCCGTGTGCTTTATTGGGCTAATGAAATATATATGGATCCTCGTGTTTCGAAGCCGCATTTGGTAAAACGTTGCTCTGATCACCTACGCGGCACGGGTGGTCTCCTATAGTGGTTCACAGCGCCATAAGCTCGTTGAACAGGCTTTGTGTGAAATATAGCAGAGTTAAGGACTGCTTTTATTGTCCTGGTGGCCCAGAGGTAGCGTTCCCCGGTCACAATTATAAGATCGTGGGTTTGAATCCTGGTTGGGTGAGGTGTTGATTATATGTAGAAGTCCGAGTGCTTTATTGGGCTTATGAAATATATATTGATCCTCGTCTTTTGAAGCCGCATTTGGTAAAACGTTGCTCTCATCACCTAAGCGGCACATATGTTCCCCATTAGAGGTTCATGGCGCCATAAGGTCGTTGAACAGGCTTTGTGTGAAATATGGTAGAGTCTAGGACTGCTTTTATTGTCCTGGTGGCCCAGAGGTAGCTTTCCCCGGTCACAATTATAAGATCGTGGGTTCAAATCCTGGTGGGGTGAGGTGTTGATTATATGTAGAATTCCGCGTGCCTTATTGGGCTAATGAAATATATATGGATCCTCGTGTTTCCAAGCCGGATTTGGTAAAACGTTGTCCTGATCACCTAAGCTTTTAGGGTAGGTCCCCGTGCAGAGGAGTTCACGGTGCCATAAGCCCGTTGAACAGGCTTTGTGTGAAATATAGCAGAGTCTAGGAATGCTTTTATTGTCCTGGTGGCGCAGAGGTAGCGTCCCCCGGTCACAAATATAAGATAGTGGGTTCAAATCCTGGTGGGGTGAGGTGTTGATTATATGTAGAAGTCCGTGTGCTTTATTGGGCTAATAAAATATATATGGATCCTCGAGTTTCGAAGCCGCATTTAGTAAAACGTTGCTCTGATCACCTAAGAGGCATGGGTCGTCCCCATTAGAGGTTCACGTCGCCATAAGCTCGTTGAACAGGCTTTGTGTGAAATATAGCAGAGTCTAGGACTGCTTTTATTGTCCTAGTGTCCCAGAGGTAGCGTTCCACGGTCACAATTATAAGATCGTGGGTTCAAATCCTGGTGGGGTGAGATGTTGATTATATGTAGAAGTCCGCGTGCTTTATTGGGCTAATGAAATGTATATGGATCCACGTGTTTCGAAGCCGGATTTGGTAAAACGTTGCTCTGATCACCTAAGCGGCACGGGTGTCCCCATTAGAGGTTCATGGCGCCATAAGGTCGTTGAACAGGCTTTGTGTGAAATATAGTAAAGTCTAGGACTGCTTTTATTGTTTTGGTGGCCCAAAGGTAGCATGCCCCGGTCACAATTATAAGATCGTGGGTTTGAATCCTGGTGGGGTGAGGTGTTGATTATATGTAGAAGTCCGCGTGCTTTATTGGGCTCATGAAATATATATGGACCCTGGTGTTTTGAAGCCGCATTTGGAAAAACGTTGCTCTCATCACCTAAGCGGCAAGCGTGGTCCCCATTAGAGGTTCACGGAGCCATAAGCTCGTTGAACAGGCTTTGTGTGAAATATAGTTGAGTCTAGAACTGCTTTTATTGTCCTGGTGGCCCAGAGGTAGCGTTCCCCGGTCACAATTAGAAGATCGGCTTCAAATCCTGGTGGCGTGAGGCGTTGAATATATGTAGAAGTCCGCGTGCTTTATTGGGCTAATGAAATATATATGGATCCACGTGTTTCGAAGCCGGATTTGGTAAAACGTTGCTCTGATCACCTAAGCGGCACGGGTGGTCCCCATTAGAGGTTCATGGCGCCATAAGGTCGTTGAACAGGCTTTGTGTGAAATATAGTAGAGTCTAGGACTGCTTTTATTTTCCTGGTGGCCCAGAGGTAGAGTTCCCCTTTCACAATTATAAGATCGTGGGTTTAAATCATGATGGGGTGAGGCATTGATTATATGCAGAAGTCTGCGTGCTTTATTGGGCTAATGAAATATATATGGATCCTCGGGTTTCGAAGCCGCATTTGGTTAAACGTTACTCTAATCACCTAAGCGCCACGGGTGGTCCCCATTAGAGGTTCATGGCGCCATAAGGTCGTTGATCAGGCTTTGTGTGAAATATAGTAGAGTCTAGGACTTCTTTTATTGTCCTGGTGGCCCAGCGGTAGCATACCCCGGTCACAATTATAAGATCGTGGGTTCATATCCTAGTGGGGTGAGGTGTTGATTATATGTAGAAGTCCGAGTGCTTTATTGGGCTAATGAAACAAATATGGATCCACGTGTTTCGAAGCCGGATTTGGTAAAACGTTGCTCTGATCACCTAAGCGGCACAGGTGGTCCCCATTAGAGGTTCATGGCTCCATAAGGTCGTTGAACAGGCTTTGTGTGAAATACAGTTGAGTCTAGAACTGCTTTTATTGTCCTGGTGGCCCAGAGGTAGCATACCCCGGTCACAATTATAAGATCGTGGGTTTGAATCCTCGTGGGTTTAGGTGTTGATTATATGTAGAAGTCCGCGTGCTTTATTGGGCTAATGAAATATATATGGACCCTCGTGTTTTGAAGCCGCCTTTGGTAAAACGTTGCTCTGATCACCTAACCGGCACGGGTGGTCCCCATTAGAGTTTCACGGCGCCATAAGCTCGTTGTACAGGCTTTGTGTGAAATATAGCAGAGTCTAGGACTGCTTTTATTTTCCTGGTGGCCCAGAGGTAGCGTTCCCCTTTCACAATTATAAGATCGTGGGTTTAAATCCTGGTGGGGTGAGGCGTTGATTATATGCAGAAGTCTGCGTGCTTTATTGGGGTAATGAAATATATATATGAATCCTCGGGTTTCGAAGCCGCATTTGGTTAAACGTTACTCTAATCACCTAAGCGGCACGAGTGGTCCCCATTAGAGGTTCATGGCGCCATAAGGTCGTTGAACAGGCTTTGTGTGAAATATAGTAGAGTCTAGGAGTGCTTTTATTGTCCTGGTGGCCCAGATGTAGCATACCCCGGTCACAATTATAAGATCGTGGGTCTGAATCCTGGTGGGGTGAGGTGTTGATTATATGTAGAAGTCCGTGTGCTTTATTGGGCTAATGAAATATATATGGATCCTCGTGTTTCGAAGCCGCATTTGGTAAAACGTTGCTCTGATCACCTACGCGGCACGGGTGGTCTCCTATAGTGGTTCACAGCGCCATAAGCTCGTTGAACAGGCTTTGTGTGAAATATATCAGAGTTTAGGACTGCTTTTATTGTCCTGGTGGCCCAGAGGTAGCGTTCCCCGGTCACAATTATAAGATCGTGGTTTTGAATCCTGGTTGGGTGAGGTGTTGATTATATGTAGAAGTCCGAGTGCTTTATTGGGCTTATGAAATATATATTGATCCTCGTCTTTTGAAGCCGCATTTGGTAAAACGTTGCTCTCATCACCTAAGCGGCACGCATGTTCCCCATTAGAGGTTCATGGCGCCATAAGGTCGTTGAACAGGCTTTGTGTGAAATATGGTAGAGTCTAGGACTGCTTTTATTGTCCTGGTGGCCCAGAGGTAGCTTTCCCCGGTCACAATTATAAGATCGTGGGTTCAAATCCTGGTGGGGTGAGGTGTTGATTATATGTAGAAGTCCGCGTGCTTTATTGGGCTAATGAAATATATATGGATCCTCCTTGTTTCGACGCCTCACTTGTTAAAACGTTGCTCTGATCACCTAAGCGGCACGGGTGGTCCCCATTAGAGGTTCACGGTGCCATAAGCCCGTTGAACAGGCTTTGTGTGAAATATAGCAGAGTCTAGGAATGCTTTTATTGTCCTGGTGGCCGAGAGGTAGCGTCCCCCGGTCACAAATATAAGATAGTGGGTTCAAATCCTAGTGGGGTGAGGTGTTGATTATATGTAGAAGTCCGTGTGCTTTATTGGGCTAATAAAATATATATGGATCCTCGAGTTTCGAAGCCGCATTTAGTAAAACGTTGCTCTGATCACCTAAGAGGCATGGGTCGTCCCCATTAGAGGTTCACGTCGCCATAAGCTCGTTGAACAGGCTTTGTGTGAAATATAGCAGAGTCTAGGACTGCTTTTATTGTCCTAGTGTCCCAGAGGTAGCGTTCCACGGTCACAATTATAAGATCGTGGGATCAAATCCTGGTGGGGTGAGATGTTGATTATATGTAGAAGTCCGCGTGCTTTATTGGGCTAATGAAATATATATGGATCCTCGTATTTCGAAGCCGCATTTGGTAAAAAGTTGCTCTGATCAACTAAGCGGCACGGGTGGTCTCCTATAGTGGTTCACAGCGCCATAAGCTCGTTGAACAGGCTTTGTGTGAAATATAGCAGAGTCTAGGACTGCTTTTATTGTACTGGTGGCCCAGAGGTAGCGTTCCCCGGTCACAATATAAGATCGTGGGTTTGAATCCTGGTGGGGTGAGGTGTTGATTATATGTAGAATTCCGAGTGCTTTATTGGGCTAATGAAATATATATTGATCCTCGTGTTTCGAAACCGCATTTGGTTAAACGTTGCTCTGATCACCTAAGCGGCACGGGTGGTCCTCTATAGTGGTTCACAGCGCCATAAGCTCGTTGAACAGGCTTTGTGTGAAATATAGTAGAGTCTAGAACTGCTTTTATTGTCCTAGTGGCCCAGAGGTAGCGTTCCCCGGTAGCAATTATAAGATCGTGGGTTCAAATCCTGGTGGGTTGAGGTGTTGATTAAATGTAGAAGTAAGCGTGCTTTATTGGGCTATTGAAATATAAATTGATCCTCGTGTTTCGAAGCCGGATTTGGTAAAACGTTGCCCTGATCACCTAAGCGGCACAGGTGGTCCCCATTAGAGGTTCATGGCGCCATAAGGTCGTTGAACAGGCTTTGTGTGAAATATAGTAGAATCTAGGACTGCTTTTATTGTCCTGGTTGCCCAGAGGTAGCGTTCCCCGGTCACAATTATAAGATAGTGGGTTCAAATCCTGGTGGGGTGAGGTGTTGATTATATGTAGAAGTCCGCGTGCTTTATTGTGCTAATGAAATATCTATGGATCCTCGTGTTTACAAGCCGGATTTGGTAAAACGTTGCTCTTATCACCTAAGCGGCACGGGTGGTCCCCATTAGAGGTTCATCGCGCCATAAGCTCGTTGAACAGGCTTTGTGTGAAATATAGTAGAGTCTAGGACTGCTTTTATTGTCCTGGTTGCCCAGAGGTAGCGTTCCCCGGTCACAATTATAAGATCGTTGGTTCAAATCCTGTTGGGGTGAGGTGTTGATTATATGTAGAAGTCCGCCTGCTTTATTGGGCTAATGAAATATATATGGATCCTCGTGTTTCCGAGCCGGATTTGGTAAAACGTTGCTCTTATCACCTAAGCGGCAAGGGTGGTCCCCTATAGTGGTTCACGGTGCCATAAGCTCATTGAACAGGCTTTGTGTGAAATATAACAGAGTCTAGGACTGCTTATAGTGTCCTCGTGGCCCATAGGTAGCATTCCTCTGTCACAATTATAAGATCGTGGGTTTAAATCCTGGTGGGGTGAGGTGTTGATTATATGTAGAAGTCCGCATGCTTTATTGGGCTAATGAAATATATATGGATCCTCGTATTTCGAAGCCGCATTTGGTAAAACGTTGCTCTGATCACCTAAGTGGCACGGATGGTCCCCATTAGAGGTTCACAGCACCATAAGCTCGTTGAAGAGGCTTTGTGTGAAATATAGCAGAGTCTAGGACTGCTTTTATTGTCCTGGTGGCCCAGAGGTAGCGTTCCCCGGTCACAATTAGAAGATCATGGGTTCGAATCCTGGTGGGGTGAGGTGTTGATTATATGTAGAAGCCGCGTGCTTTATTGGGGAATGAAATATATATGGATCCTCGTGTTTTGAAGCCGCATTTGGTAAAACGTTGCTCTGAACACTTAAGCAGCACGGGTGGTCCCCATTAGAGGTTCACGGCGGCATAAGGTCGTTGAACAGGCTTTGTGTGAAATATAGTAGAGTCTACGAATGCTTTTATTGTCCTGTTGGCCCAGAGGTAGCGTTCCCCGGTCACAATTATAAGATCGTGGGTTCGAATCCTGGTGGGGTGAGGCGTTGATTATATGTAGAAGTCCGCGTGCATTATTGGGCTAATGAAATATATATGGATCCTCGTGTTTCGAAACCGCATTTGGTAAAGCGTCGCTCTGATCACCTAAGCGGCACGGGTGGTCCCCTATAGTGGTTCACAGCGCTATAAGCTCGTTTAACAGGCTTTGTGTGAAATATAGTAGAGTCTAGGACTGCTTTTATTGTCCTGGTGGCCCAGAGGTAGCATACCCCGGTCACAATTATAAGATTGTGGGTTTGAATCCTGGTGGGGTGAGGTGTTGATTATATGTAGAAGTCCGAGTGCTTTATTGGGCTAATGAAATATATATGGATCCTCGTGTTTCCAAGCCGGATTTGGTAAAACGTTGCTCTGATCACATAAGCGGCACGGGTGGTCCCCATTAGAGGTTCAATGCGCCATAAGCTCGTTGAACAGGATGTGTGAAATATAGCAGAGTCTAGGACTGCTTTTAGTGTCCTGGTGGCCCAGAGGTAGCATACCCCGGTCACAATTATATGATCGTGGGTTTGAATCCTGGTAGGGTGAGGTGTTGATTATATGTAGAAGACCGAGTGATTTTTTGGGCTAATGAAATATATATGGATCCTCGTGTTTCCAAGCCGGATTTGGTAAAACGTTGCTCTGATCACCTAAGTGGCACAGGTGGTCCCCATTAGAGGTTCATGGCGCCATAAGTTCGTTGAACAATCTTTGTGTGAAATATAGTAGAGTCTAGGACTGCTTTTATTGTCCTGGTGGCCCAGAGGTAACATACCCCGGTCACAATTATAAGATCGTGGGTTTGAATCCTAGTGGGGTGAGGTGTTGATTATATGTAAAAGTCCGCGTCCTTTTATTGGGCTAATGAAATATATATGGATCCTCGTGTTTCGTAGCCGGATTTGGTAAAACGTTGCTCTGATCACCTAAGCGGCACGGGTGGTCCCCATTAGAGGTTCACGGTGCCATAAGCTCGTTGAACAGGCTTTGTGTGAAATATAGCAGAGTCTAGGAATGCTTTTATTGTCCTGGTGGCCCAGAGGTAGCGTCCCCCGGTCACAATTATAAGATCGTGGGTTCAAATATTGGTGGGGTGAGGTGTTGATTATATGTAGAAGTCCGCGTGCTTTATTGGGCTATTAAAATATATATGGATCCTCGCGTTTCGAAGCCGCATTCGGTAAAACGTTGCTCTGATCACCTAAGCGGCACGGGTGGTCCCCATTAGAGGTTCACGGCGCCATAAGCTCGTTGAACAGGCTTTGTGTGAAATATAGTAGAGTCTAGGACTGCTTTTATTGTCCTGGTTGCCCAGAGGTAGCGTTCCCCGGTCACAATTATAAGATCGTGGGTTCAAATCCTGGTGGGGTGAGGTGTTGATTATATGTAGAAGTCGCGTGCATTATTGGGCTAATGAAATATATATGGATCCTCGTGTTTCGAAACGCATTTAGTAAGCGTCGCTCTGATCACCTAAGCGGCACGGTGGTCCCCTATAGTGGTTCACAGCGCTATAAGCTCGTTTAACAGGCTTTGTGTGAAATATAGTAGAGTCTAGGACTGCTTTTATTGTCCTGGTGGCCCAGAGGTAGCATACCCGGTCACAATTATAAGATTGTGGGTTTTGAATCCTGGTGGGGTGAGGTGTTGATTATATGTAGAAGTCCAGTGCTTTATTGGGCTAATGAAATATATATGGATCCTCGTGTTTCCAAGCCGGATTTGGTAAAACGTTGCTCTGATCACATAAGCGGCACGGGTGGTCCCCATTAGAGGTTCAATGCGCCATAAGCTCGTTGAACAGGATGTGTGAAATATAGCAGAGTCTAGGACTGCTTTTAGTGTCCTGGTGGCCCAGAGGTAGCATACCCCGGTCACAATTATATGATCGTGGGTTTGAATCCTGGTAGGGTGAGGTGTTGATTATATGTAGAAGTCCGAGTGATTTATTGGGCTAATGAAATATATATCGATCCTCGTGTTTCCAAGTCGGATTTGGTAAAACGTTGCTCTGATCACCTAAGTGGCACAGGTGGTCCCCATTAGAGGTTCACGGTGCCATAAGCCCGTTGAACAGGCTTTGTGTGAAATATAGCAGAGTCTAGGAATGCTTTTATTGTCCTGGTGGCCCAGAGGTAGCGTCCCCCGGTCACAATTATAAGATCGTGGGTTCAAATCTTGGTGGGGTGAGGTGTTGATTATATGTAGAAGTCCGCGTGCTTTATTGGGCTATTAAAATATATATGGATCCTCGTGTTTCGAAGCCGCATTCGGTAAAAGGTTGCTCTGATCACCTAAGCGGCACGGGTGGTCCCCATTAGAGGTTCACGGCGCCATAAGCTCGTTGAACAGGCTTTGTGTGAAATATAGTAGAGTCTAGGACTGCTTTTATTGTGCTGGTGTCCCAGAGGTAGCATAGCCCGGTCACAATTATAAGATCGTGGGTTTGAATCCTGGTGGGGTGAGGTGTTGATTATATGTAGAAGTCCGCGTGCTTTATTGGGCTAATGAAATATATATGGACCCTCGTGTTTTGAAGCCGCATTTGGTAAAACGTTGCGCTGATCACCTAAGTGGCCAGGGTGGTCCCCATTAGAGGTTCACGGCGCCATAAGCTCGTTGAACAGGCTTTGTGAAAATATAGCAGAGTCTAGGACTGCTTTTTTTTCCTGGTGGCCCAGAGGTAGCGTTCCCCGGTCACAATTATAAGATCTTGGGTTTAAATCCTGGTGGGGTGAGGTGTTGATTATATGTTGAAGTCCGCGTGCTTTATTGGGCTAATGAAATATATATGGATTCTCCTGTTTCGAAGCCGCATTTGGTAAAACGTTGCTCT
Organism: Homarus americanus; assembly: GCF_018991925.1. Lineage (NCBI taxonomy): Eukaryota > Metazoa > Arthropoda > Malacostraca > Decapoda > Nephropidae > Homarus > Homarus americanus. The sequence goes on along the minus strand of NW_024735536.1, from coordinate 1,568 downwards.
GATCACCTAAGTGGCACGGGTGGTCCCCATATAGTGGTTCATGACGCCATAAGCTCGTTGAACAGGCTTTGTGTGAAATATAGCAGAGTCTAGGACTGCTTTTATTGTCCTGGTGGCCCAGAGGTAGCGTCCCCCGGTCACAATTATAAGATCGTGGCTTCAAATCCTGGTGGGGTGAGGCGTTGATTATATGTAGAAGTCTGCGTGCGTTATTGGGCTAATGAAATATATATGGATCCTCGGGTTTTGAAGCCGCATTTGGGTAAACGTTGCTCTGATCACCTAAGCGGCACGGGTAGTCCCCTATAGTGGTTCACGGCGCCATAAGCTCGTTGAACAGGCTTTGTGTGAAATATAGCAGAGTCTAGGAATGCTTTTATTGTCCTTGTGGCCGAGAGGTAGCGTTCCCCGGTCACAATTATAAGATCGTTGGTTGAAATCCTGGTGGGGTGAGGTGTTGATTATATGTAGAAGTTCGCGTGCTTTATTGGGCTAATGAAATATATTTGGATCCTCCTGTTTCGAAGCCGCATTTGGTAAAACGTTGTTATGATCACCTAAGCGGCACGGGTGGTCCCCATTAGAGGTTCACGGTGCCATAAGCCCGTTGAACAGGCTTTGTGTGAAATATAGCAGAGTCTAGGAATGCTTTTATTGTCCTGGTGGCCCAGAGGTAGCGTCCCCCGGTCACAATTATAAGATTGTGGCTTCAAACCCTGGTGGGGTGAGGCGTTGATTATATGTAGAAGTCTGCGTGCTTTATTGGGCTAATGAAATATATATGGATCCTCGGGTTTCGAAGCCGCATTTGGTTAAACGTTGCTCTGATCACCTAAGCGGCACGGGTGGTCCCCTATAGTGGTTCACAGCGTCATAAGCTCGTTAAACAGGCTTTGTGTGAAATATAGTAGAGTCTAGGACTGCTTTTATTGTCCTGGTGGCCCAGAGGTAGCGTCCCCCGGTCACAATTACAAGATCGTGGCTACAAATCCTGGTGGGGTGAGGCGTTGATTATATGTAGAAGTCTGCGTGCTATATTGGGCGAATGAAATATATATGGATCCTCGGGTTTCGAAGCCGCATTTGGTTAAACGTTGCTCTGATCACCTAAGCGGCACGGGTGGTCCCCTATAGTGGCTCACAGCGCCATAAGCTCGTTGAACAGGCATTGTGTGAAATATTATAGAGTCTAGGACTGCTTTTATTGTCCTAGTGGCCCAGAGGTAGCATACCTCGGTCACAATTATAAGATTGTGGGTTAAAATCCTGGTGGGGTGAGGTGTTGATTATATGGAGAAGTCCGCGTGCTTCATTGGGCTAATGAAATATATATGGATCCTCGTGTTTCGAAGCTGCATTTGGTAAAACGTTGCTCTGATCACCTAAGCGGCACGGGTGGTCCCCATTAGAGGTTCACGGCGCCATAAGCTCGTTAAACAGGCTTTGTGTGAAATATAGTAGAGTCTAGGACTGCTTTTATTGTCCTGGTGGCCCAGAGGTAGCGTTCCCCGGTCACAATTATAAGATCTTGGGTTTAAATCCTGGTGGGGTTAGGTGTTGATTATATG
>NW_024735535.1:0-30151 GCF_018991925.1 Homarus americanus | reverse complement strand
TACCTACCTACTACTACTACTACTACTACTTTTTTTTTTTTTTTTTTTTTTAAGTGGCCTCCAGCCTCCTCCCCCAATAGCCACACCTTCGCCACCATTTCTTTACCTTAATATTAAATATCCTAATACATAAGAAGCTATCCTATCTGTGTTAAATTAGTTGAGCTGCAGATCTATGCTGCATTCAGTGACTGTAGCCTCATAGTCGTACTCTGCAGCGATTGTCAGGTAAGGCAAGCCTCATTCTAGGCAGAGCAAAATAAGCGAAGAGAGAGAAGGACAGTCGACATCTCATCCAGGCTGACACCTTCTGGCTGCTGCTTCTGTTGTTCGGAGATCAGCTCCTTGAGTCTGGCGTAGAAACATCTTGCACTTGGGCCCATCCCACCAGAGGTTGTGAACACTAGAGGAGTGAAGCTGCCTTGATCAGCATTTTGAATTCTCTCCCCATATGCCCTTCTCTTGTCGTTCTCGTTCCTCCTATGTGCAGCATCGAGAGCTAGGTTACGGTGACAAGCGGCCATGGGATAAAAAATCCTGATGTCGAAGAAAGCTCGCTGTCCCCGCGTCCAGAATCCTCGAGCACTGACGTCCACACGGGCTTCGTTAGATGTGTCTGAAGTCCTGTGTTGGAAGATCTCGCCATCCAGTGGAAGGAGGGTCGGTTCTACCATGACGTCGGCAGATTTCATACAACGCATATTTGCTGTGAGATCCATTACCTCGTCATGCCTCATGCATATGAAGCCCCCCTTCTTGCAAACCATGGCGTGATCGCCATCATAGGAATAGCCACACACGCATTGGGAGGGCAAACCATCTACTGGCCAACCGTACCTTAGAGCAATGGCATCTGTAAATTCTTGTTTGTTAAGGCTGAAACCATTTGCCCTTATCGGTAACGTAGTTAGCCAGTTCGAGGCGCCCACCTCCTGCGCTATAGCTACTTTTTTTGTCAAATTTTCTGGAACCAGCAGCAATAGTTGCTGCAACATGTCATTTTGGCAGTGCTGCCGATCTGTTGTAATGGACCTACGGATCTTATTAACTTCGCTGGTGTCCACTTCCCCTGTTGCATTCTGTGCTATTATGTGGTCAGTGAGGGCTGCCGTGAGCTTAAGTGAATTTTGATGTTCAGAGTCAGCAATCTCCTCTGGATTAGTTAATCCCATCCCTCCCAGTCTTGGTGGAAGTGCAAGAAGTGTTCTTTCTACTGGGGTTAAGTCGTGGTGTTTCACTAGTTTGGGAATGAACTTGACACTGATTGCTTCTTCCAAAGGGTGGAGGAGGGGTCGGATCTCAGGGATGGTACGCATCAGGTAGTTCCAACGATGCTTGACTCCATGTGTGAATGCTGCAAAGGCCGCATGTGGCTCTGTGTTAGCAATCTCCGATAGAGCATGGATTTCGCTGACCCACTCATTCACTTTTCCCCCTACGTACTGGGTCTTGAAGTCCGTAGTGCCAATTACTGCGCCTAGATGTCTTTGGCCGTCCTTAGTTATTTTGACCTCACTTTCGCCGAAAACCTCCACAGCCTGATCATAATGATCTGGCTTCACGATGAGGAAGGATTTGCTGGCGTTAGGGTGGTACCCTATATGTGGACCTCGCGATGTTACCAGGTCCCACCACTTTTTGATGTCCTCCACTTTTCCTGCTCCTGTGAGGTCATCAGCATATGCCACTTGTTTGACCCCAGTTGTTTCATACTTTATTTCTTGTTGGAGCACTGATAGGCCTATTGCATACATTGCCATTGCAACGGGGTCCCCCTGTGTTGTTCCCTCGGTCGACTGTAGGATGGTATCACCTTGTAGAGCCTTGTTGTTTACTATGTAGAGGTCTGAAGGATTCCTATACGAATTTTCGACATACATCGCAAAGCTAGGACACTTGATCTTGATGTTGTGCAGTGCAGCCTTGCGGTTAAGTATGTTGAATGCGTTTGAAGCATCCACCAGAAGAACGGCCTCACAATCACGCTGCTCAAATATCAATCTCATGGCGTGAATGGCCGCCTCCCCACCAGCCTGGTGGCCAGCACACACTTGTAGGTTCCCTGCTGCTGCCCTGACATCATCCTTTACCACCTCCATTATACACGTTCCGATGATCCGCCTCAGCACTTCCCCCACCCCTATAGGTCTAAATCCTGGATTCTTTTCCAGAGGAATAAGGCGGCAGGCCGTCAGAGCCTGGAGGTGATGGCAGCAAGAGGATGCAAGCTTTCTTGCAAGGGTGGCAATGGCAGTGCAGAGTTCGCTTGCTACAGGGCCAAACTTGTTAGTGCTGAGGATGACTCTCCAACCGTTTGCATCCAGACCTGAAGGGCCGGCTCCTCCTCGAGTCTTCAGTGCCTTTTTCCACACCATCTCTCCTGTTATTTTCTCGAACAGGACAACATTTGGTGGGATATAGTCACCCTGGAACCTGATGCCTTCATCTTCACTTGCAGGGGGATGTTTCTCTTTCAATAGTTTTAATGTCGCACTGTTTATTGGCATCACTCCACCGGAGGATTCATGTGTTAGAGATATTACCGCGAGAGACACTTTTCCCACACGCATTTTGTTTCCAAATTTTCTTGCCACGTCATCGGTGTTTTGCTTTCCGTCACCCATAGATTTTAGTCTCTCCTGCAGTGTTCTTGCTTCACATAGGAGATCATCTAGGGCCCCAGTCCGCCACATTGTCGACCTTCTCTTCATTGCTGCCACATTTTCTTTGTGCTTAGCCTTTGTGTGTGTCCTCTGACAAAATAGATGTGGTATTATTTGCCAGTATTTGAAGAGCTAGGGGGGCGAGGAAGCGGTCCTGAGTGTAATCAGTCATGAAGAAAGTCATCTCCCGAATCATTTCTTTGGTGGCCGCACACTTGGGTGGTTCAAATAAGTTAGCGGGCGACCACTTGACAATTTCTGAGTAGGTTTCTTTGACCCATACGCCTGCATTTTCCATCGACATGCACTTTCCACTGAGGCGGCAGTCTCTCATTCTCCTCCTGGACACCTGCTACTGAGGGAGCAGCATTTATTAGTACTACATTTTCGGGTTGAGTAGACTCACTGCTATCATTTGGGATATCATCGGGTGGTTGGGTCCCGGCGATATCCACTGTGGCCGCCTGTGTCGGCTCCCTGCCACGTGGGTTCCGACACTGGTCTAGCTTCCTGCAATCCACACATGATCGATTGTTTCTCGCACAAAAACAATTTGTGCAGTTTTGGTTCGGGCTAGCACAGACGCAGCAAAGACTGTTGCCAGGCATAGTGACCAGCAACTCGGGCGACAGATATTTCCGCCTCCGACCTCTGCTATTGGGCCCATACGGACGAAGGAACTAGATCTTATGCGTATGAGGCACAGGGGTGACAGCCTGGCCTTCGATGTCCGAGTAGTAAGGGCATACGCGCGCGTGTGGTTGTGTCGGGCACCCCCCATGTGGGCGATAATCCACACATGAGAATAATCCACTGGGAGCAAGAATTGTCACACCTAACACTTGATTATGTCACTTTGGTAGAGATAGCCACCGTTTCTATGGTCTCGCTGATGTAACATTAGTTATATATACTCACTGGGTCAGCCGACACTACATGGAATGGCCGTTACTTGAGGCACTTGGCCCCATAGGGGCGAGAGTCGCGATGCCACCCGTGCTAGGGTAGGCCTATCGACACACTGGCACTGACACTTGGCAACTCCAGCCACCCACCATTCAAACACTCACCGGCTTACTTGAAGATCGCCGGTGAACATGAGCAATATTTGCGTTTAATGTCGTAAGGAATGAGACGAGCCGTCGGCGATGATGCTCAAGGTGACATCAAACGTTCATCGACACACTGTGAAATTCTCGCTCCCACAAACTGAGTAAATCCCCACCAATAACACTTTAAATCTGGGAAGGCACCCCAACACACCCACGCCGCCCGGGCCTACCACTACTACTACTACTTACTACTACTACTACTACTACTACTACTACTCCTACTAACACTTTTTTTTTTTTCTAATCGTGGCCTCCAGCCTCCCCCAATAGCCACACCTTCGCCACTATTTATTTACCTTAATATTAAATATCCTAATACATAAGAAGCTATCCTATCTGTGTTAAATTAGTTGAGCCTCAGATCTATGCCGCATTCAGTGACTGTAGCCTCCTAGTCAATATCTGCAGCAGTTGTCGGAGTAGGGGCAGAAGCTCTCGTTCCCCTGAGGCAAAGCAAAGCCGACCGACAGAGAGAGAAAGACAGTCGACATCTCATCCAGGCTGTGACATAACTTCTGGGCTGCTGCTTCTGTTCGGAGATCAACTCCGCGAGTCTGGCGTAGAAACATCTTGCACTTGGGCCCATCCCACCAGAGGTTGTGAACACTAGAGGAGTGAAGCTGCCTTGATCAACGTTTTGAATTCTCTCCCCATATGCCCTTCTCTTGTCGTTCTCGTTACTACTATGTGCAGCATCGAGAGCTAGGTTACGGTGACATGCGGCCATGGGATCAAAAATCCTGATGTCGAAGAAAGCTCGCTGTCCCCGCGTCCAGAATCCTCGAGCACTGACGTCCACGCGGGCTTCGTTAGATGTGTTTGAAGTCCTGTGTTGGAAGATCTCGCCATCCAATGGAAGGAGGGTCGGTTCTACCATGACGTCCCGGCAGATTTCCTTCAACATATTTGCTGTGAGATCCCTTGCCTCGTCATGCCTCATGCATATGAAGCCCCCCTTCTTGCAGACCATGGCGTGGTCGCCATCATAGGAAGAGCCACACACGCATTGGGAGGGCAATCCTTCTACTGGCCAACCGTACCTTAGAGCAATGGCATCTGTAAATTTTTGTTTATTGAGACTGAAACCATTTGCCCTTATCGGTAACGTAGTTAACAAGTTCGAGGCGCCCACCTCCTGCGCTATAGCTACTTTTTTTTTCAAATTTTCTGGAACCTGCAGCAATCGTTGCTGCAACTTTTCATTTTGGCAGTGCTGTCGATCTGTCGTAATGGACCTACGAATCTTATTTACTTCGCTGGTATCCACTTCCCCTGTTGCATTCTGGGCTATTGTGTGGTCCGTGAGGGTTGCTGTGAGCTTAAGTGAATTTTGATGTTCAGTGGCAGCAATCTCCTCTGGATTAGTTAGTCCCATCCCTCCCAGTCTTGGTGGAAGTGCAAGAAGTGCTCTTTCTGCTGGGGTTAAGTCAGGGTGTTTCACTAGTTTGGGAATGAACTTGACACTGATAGCTTCTTCCAGAGGGTGGAGGAGGGGTCCGATCTCAGGGATGGTACGCATCAGGTAGTTCCAGCGATGCTTGACTCCATGGGTGAACGCTGCAAAGGCCGCATGTGGCTCTGTGTTAGCAATCTCAGACAGAGCTTGGATTTCACTAACCCACTCATTCACCTTTCCCGCCACGTACTCGGTCTTGAAGTCCGTAGTGCCAATTACTGCGCCTAGATGTCTTTGGCCGTCCTTAGTTATTTTGACCTCACTTCCGCCAAAAACCTCCAATGCCAGTTCATAATGTTCTGGCTTCACGATGAGGAAGGATTTGCTGGCGTTTGGGTGGTACCCTATTTGTGGACCTCGCAATGTTACCAGGTCCCACCACTTTTTGATGTCCTCCACTTTTCCTGCTCCTGTAAGGTCATCAGCATACGCCACTTGTTTGACCCCAGTTGTTTCAAATTTTATTTCTTGTTGGAGCACTGATAGGCCAATTGCATACATTGCCATTGCAACGGGGTCCCCCTGTGTTGTTCCCTTGGTCGACTGTAGGATGGTATCACCTCGTAGAGCCTTGTTATTTACTATGTAGAGGTCTGAAGGATTCCTATACGAATTTTCAACATACATCGCAAAGCTTGGACACTTGATCTCTCTCTCTCTCTCTCTCTCTCTCTCTCTCTCTCTCTCTCTCTCTCTCTCTCTCTCTCTCTCTCTCTCTCTCTCTCTCTCTCTCTCTCTCTCTCTCTCTCTCTCTCTCTCTCTCTCTCTCTCTCCATCGTTCGTACCCCAAGTCGTAAATGCCCATTTGACTATATTCTGAAATATCCCCGGGTAATATTTTTGACTCAGTCACTCGACTCCACTGAGAGAGAGAGCAGTAGTCGGAAAATAAATATATCAATAAATAAATAAATAAATAAATAAATAAATCCCAGAGTTTGTGTACATACATAGCCACACTCACTCGTCTTAACCTTGTCCTTAACCCTCAGTGAACTGTGACCTCCCTCTCCCCAAGCTGTGACCTCTCTTGTGACCTCCCTCTCCTCCCAGCTGTGACCTCTCTTGTGACCTCCCTCTCCCCCAGCTGTGACCTCTCTTGTGACCTCCCTCTCCCCCAGCTGTGCCCTCTCTTGTGACCTCCATGCCTCTTCTTCAATAATGACTTAAGTGAAATATTGATGAGGCAAGTTTGGCTATAAATACTATATGAAGGAATGGGAAAGGTGGGAGGCGGAGAGGGTGATGGAAGGGGGGAGGGAAAGAGAAGATAGAAAGGAGAGGGATGGTGGGAGAGGGAAGGAAAAGGAGAGGGGAGAAGAGATGATGAAAATATGGAGGAAATGGAAGATGAGAGAAGGAGGAAAGGAAAATGGGATGCAGATGTATGACGGGTAGGAGGGAATGAAGAAAGGAAAGGAAATAAGGATGTGCTGGGAGGGGCGTGGGAGGTTATGAGAAAAGGAATAGGATAGGGGAAGTAAAAGGGAGGAAAGGGAGAGGAGGTTAGGGGAGGGGGCTAAGGAGATGGGAGGAGAACATGCGTGAAGGGGGTGAAGGGGAGAATAAAGAACGGAAGAATGAGACGAAGGGAGATAGCTAGGAGTGGAAGAGAAGATGGGAAGGAGGGGGAAGATGGAAGGGAGGAGGGAAGAAGATGGAAAGAAGGAGAAAGCTGGAGGAACGAGAAAGATGTGAGGAGGAGGAGGAGGAGAAAGATGGAGGGATGGAGGAAGAGGATGAGGAAGGTGGCAAGAAGGCCCTCTTTATTAGTAAGAGAAGGGGGGTGGAGAAAACAGGCGGTAAGGCTGAAGAATTATTAAGGTGGGTGCGGTAGACATTTTTCCACCTGATAAAATTATAAGAGTTTGTGCCTTAATGAAGGAAGGTAAGACAGGTGTGTTAATGATTGAGAGGGCGACATAATACTGCTCTCTCTCTCTCTCTCTCTCTCTCCCTTTTTCCTTCCTCCTTCCCTCCTCCTCCTCCTCTATCTCTTCCATTTCTTCCCACGTTTCATATTTCCTACACAATTCATCTAACTTCCTTCCTTCTTCCTTCCTTACCCTATTTGTATCTCCTTTCCTTCAATACCCTTATCCTTTGCCCCTCACCTACCCCATACCCCTCCCCTTACCTGACCCCCTCTCCCTTCCCTCTCCCGTCCCCCCTCCCTCTAAACTTCCCCCTGAGAGAGCATTAAAATAAGCCTCTCCTTTATTAAAGATCTACCACGCTGAGAGAGAGAGAGAGAGAGAGAGAGAGAGAGAGAGAGAGATTCATTTTCTTCTCCCTTACTTCCCTTTGTATTTTTTTTATTTCTCTATATCCTATAACCATTTGCGTCCCTTCCCATTAGTTCTCTCCCTCTCCCTCTCCCTCCCTCCCTATCCAATTAAATCCATTACATTTCACTTACTCTTCCTCTTCTATACTCTTCCCAAATTCGTCTCTCCTGAAATTTATCCTCCCTCCTTCTAAATCTCATTCTCTCCCCTCCCCCCTTTCCCCTCTTTCCCACCTCTCACATACTTCTCTCCCAATCCCCTCACAATCCCCACTCCCTTTCCCCCTCCATCTATCCCCCTGCTATCTCTCTCCCCTCTCCTCGTGTCATTCCCTTTCTCTTTTTTTTTAATCTTTGTCTAACCCAAATATTTCTCTCTCCACTCTCCCCTCAGTCCTATCCTTCACCACGTCTCCCTTCCCTTTTTTTTTTTCTCCCTCCCTCCCATTCCTTCCTTCCTTCCTTCCTTCCCTTCCTCTCATCTCTCCCCCTCCCTCCTTACTTTTCACACTTCAACTCTTCTCTCTTTCTCCTCTCCCTCTCTTCCTCCTCTCACTTCCCCTTTTCCTCTCCCACTCCCCCCTGTGCTCTCCTCACCCCCCCTTACCCCTATCTCAATTCTTCTCTTCCTCCTCCCTCCCTTTATCCCTCCCTGTCTGCTTCCACCTCATATGTCCTCCCTCTCCTCTTTATCCCCCTCCTTTCCTGCCTTCCTCCTCCGTTCTCCCTTTACCCTTTGCACACCTCAACCCCACTTCACCCCCACCCCACCCCCCCACCCTCATCTCCTACAAGACTGACAACATCCCTACATCACTTACAGTGTTGCCACAGTCAACACTCAGCGTCGAGCCCTTCAATTAACCACACTACCAAGGCAAACACGCAATTGGTAACGCTGTTTGTCTAGGCTAACATGATGGCTCGTGTCTGTGTGTGTGTGTGTGTGTGTGTGTGTGTGTGTGTGTGTGTGTGTGTCTGTGTTTATGTGTGTGTATCTGTGTGTGTGCGTGTACAAGATTTTATGTATAAATGAACGTATACTTGTAAGCAAATATACATAAAAGTATAACTGTTTACATACACACGTACTGTATATAAGAATTTAGTGACTGATAAAACCTATTATTCAACCTCCTTCCTTCCTTCCTTCCTTCCTTCCTCAGTCTATTTCTATCTCCCTCGTCCTTCCCCTTCCCTCAATTACCCTTATATTCCTCTCCCTCTTTCTCTCCATCACCCATATAACACATCAAACTTCCATCCCACACACACTTGTCTTTCCTTATCTTTTTCTCACTCTTCACCCACCTACCTTCACTCACCCACCCACCCACCCACCTTCCCTCCTTCACCCACCCACCCACCTCCCATATACACCCTACCTCCGCCCTCGGTATAAGAGCCAACCAATGTCCAGATGCATCATTAATAGTTTGTCCAGTATCGTCCGTGGCACCAAGACCATCAAGGTGCCTCTCTCTCACTGTCTTATTCACAAGGTAGCATGCTCTCTCTCTCTCTCTCTCTCTCTCTCTCTCTCTCTCTCTCTCTCTCTCTCTCTCTCTCTCTCACCATAACGTCAAACTAATTTACATTCCCATATTTATTTACACGGCCGACAACATCCCCTGTCATCACATCCCTGAAAACCCCCGCAATTAATTCACTGTAAATCAACTACTCAGACCATGAGAAGAGTAGAGACAAACGTCAACACTTAACTTCATATATATATATATATATATATATATATATATACAAGCAGGCCAACCTAACCTAACCTTATGGTTGACTCAGGTTAGGTTAGGTTTGATTATGTTAGATGTCGGAACAGGTAATGTTAGGACAGCACACAGACTGAAGTAAAATAAAAAAAAACAAGAACAGGGCCACAAAACTGTCTATCAAGCTACACGAGCCAACTTGGCAAAACCTAACTTAAACTAGCCTAATCTGGTACAACATTAAAGGTCATTCTGCAAAAAGCCCGGGTTTTTGGCTCGTTTTCAAATTGGCTGGCCATTTTGCAAAAATACCGATTTCGCAAAAAATCGTAAACACACACACACACACACACATTTGTGATGTTCTATTAATATGGATTTACATTAAAAGATTGCATTTGGTGTTCAGATTGTTCACTTACGCATTCATAAATCCGAGTGACACACAAAAATCAAACCTTCGCTGAGGTGACAGTAGGCGGAGATTCCTGGGTCCTGACGTGAACATCAAACACAGCGTCATCACTGCCTCTAACACTGCCAATATTGACATGTAAGATGAGTGTACGACCTTGTACAGTACAGTGTGCTGCACGTGGGGGCAAAATGGAGAAAAACGACAACACCAGATGTGTTTTAAAGTGATTAAATTTAAAATATATGGATGTATTTTGCTTTTTACAAAATCCTTTAACGTACCAGACGATTGTGTAATGAATGACCAGACGATTGTGTAATGTATGACTCATAAGAACAAAACAAATGTAATAGAGAAGATTATTTGATTTGCTCGTGAGCTTTAGTGTTTCATGGCGTACACAATAAATTTCGCCGGCGACATACTTTCACAAACTTCTAGTTAAATAAATGTATTTTAAACTTAGCAAAACAGCAGATAGAACACCCAGAGAGAGAGAGAGAGAGACAGAGAGAGAGAGAGAGAGAGAGAGAGAGAGAGAGAGAGAGAGAGAGAGAGACCTGGAAACTTGTCTACACACTACACAACACCGCCCTTCACCAAACACACAATAATCAGTATAACAATAATTCGTCAACCAAAAATTAAGCACAAAAACAATTGCTATGAACAGGTAACCTTCAGTTAATACCCAGTAAGGAAAAACTAAACTAAAGGCTTAACGGTAACTTCCCTAAAAAATACCTGGGGATTAATTACATTCACCTGGACACAAACAATCCACTACTGATTATAAGAATTACAGGTGTTCCTTTACACTTTTTTAGGCATTTAATTTATTTTTCTTGGAGACGATATTTTCTTTCTACTTCTGGAACATTAAATTTTCCCTTGATATATTTTTTTTCTTTAGTTTTTTAATAACAATATTTTCTTATATTTTTCCTTGTGAATATTTCTATCCCAAACAACATATTTGCAACCAAATCTTATACTTTTATAGTCAACCTTAACATTTTTCCCCCATTTTGCGAAAAGGGGGAGGAACATTTCATTTTCCCTGCAACATTTTTTTACCCCGACGTTTTTTCCCCTGCAATATATATTTTTGTTTCCATTTAACATTTTCCTCCTGTCAACTTTTTTTTTTAATTTTCCCTGCAATATTTTTCCACTCAACATTTTCCCCCAGTCAAGTTTTTCCCTCCAATATTTTTTCCCCCACCATTACCCCGCCATGGTCGTCCCGGTACTGCAGCGTCTGAGGAGAGTACACATGAGTCATGATAAACACCACGCACGGGGGTTAACTCTCCACTATCTCTCTAAATCACTGATCTGACGTGGATTACATATTTTCCTTCTAATAAATCACAATAACATTCTTTAAATATTTTTTTTTTTATTCTTGAGGTTCTGGCAATACCCCCTGAAAATAGTATAAACAATGAAGACACAATAAAAATGTTTGAATGCTAATAATAATAAAAAATTCTAAACCTGTTTATTTTATAGTGTGTGTGTGTGTGTGGGTAATGCAGTATTAGTTTTGTTTAGTTTAGTATTTATAAAACGTAACATACATTAACTCTCAATAAACATTTGCGTCGCATAAAGTTGTTGAACCAAAATGTTTGACCCGTAACTATACTGAAGCGACTTACCGCACCGCACCGCACCTGTCATATTAATTACCACAGACCTTAATGGTGGGTGTTGATGGTGACTCTCCCATAACATCATCACTGAGGAGTTTACTCGTGTGTGTGTGTGTGTGTGTGTGTGTGTGTGTGTGTGTGTGTGTGTGTGTTTAGCGAGCTTTATTCTGCTTTACTCTTCGTTTTATATTTGCTTGATTATTAAGTTTGTATCCAATTAATTCCAACTACTAACAATTACAAGACAAATACATATTAATGACGTTTGTGTTTAAATTGTTGTTATTTAATATATCAGACTGTGGGAGCTCCTTCTCACACTCTTCCTCTCTACTGATGTCTTACACCCCCATGCCATAAGTGTCCAATAAAAACCTGGCAGCAAAAATAAGAGTTATCATTATGTAAGTTACTACTGATACCTCCCATTATAAGTAAAGTACAGTAGTTTAGTTAGAAGGCATGTTATCATAGCTCGTGACCACAGGAACAACACCTCTTCTGCCAAGGACATAAAATAATTTCCGATACTAAAAATAAATTCTGAGTTGCGTTTATCTACAAGTCTTCCTAACTAACTGACTGACCGAGGGAGAGTTTTTTATAGGCCAGAACCGCCGAGGTTATACCAGATTCCACGTCGCCCTTTACACACCCAGAGAGAGTCTATTACATTACTTTGTTTAATCTTAAGAAATTTGCAATCCTTTGTGGACCTTGAGATGAAGTGAACGATATCTAAAAGCCCTGGTAGTTGAAGCACCTTGAGCACTTAAAACAAAATCAGCAAGCAGGTAGAGGGTATTTAAGTTATTGAACACCCATCCTAAGCACGCACGACACGTCATCAAAAACTTTCAAAACCATCCAATATGAATCATTATTGTAAATTATTATAATCTACCGACTGATATGTCACGCTTTAAGTATATTTGACACCTCATTAATTCCCTGTCTAGCTTACACGTTCACCTGGAATGACTTCGATTGATGACATTCCAACCTTTTAATTCTTCAGACATTTTAAAACACTTTTTCATTCGAGTAAAAAAAACATGAAGTGAATTAAATTTACACGGCACTTCTTAATTCACCTTCCATCCTTTGTAAACATATGATACACGTGGAACACACACTAGCTTTATCCTTAATATAATAATAATAATAATAAATACTACTACTACTACTACTACTACTACTACTACTACTACTACTACTACTACTACTACTAATACTAATACTAATACTAATACTAATACTAATAATAATAATAATAATAATAATAATAATAATAACAATAGCATCAGTACTTCAAAACATATATCAGGACTCATGTTGGTACACACTGACTCAGGACACATCGGGTAACACTGACTCAGGACTCATGTTGGTACACACTGACTCAGGACACACGTTGGTACACACTGACTCAGGACACATCGGGTAACACTGACTCAGGACTCATGTTGGTACACACTGACTCAGGACACATCGGGTAACACTGACTCAGGACGCATGTTGGTACACACTGACTCAGGACGCATGTTGGTACACACTGACTCAGGACGCATGTTGGTACACACTGACTCAGGACACATGTTGGTACACTGACTACTCATGTTGGTACACACTGACTCAGGACACATGTTGATACACACTGACTCAGGACACATCGGGTAACAATGACTCAGGACTCATGTTGGTACACACTGACTCAGGACACACGTTGGTACACACTGACTCAGGACACATCGGGTAACACTGACTCAGGACTCATGTTGGTACACACTGACTCAGGACACATCGGGTAACACTGACTCAGGACTCATGTTGGTACACACTGACTCAGGACAGGTACACACTGACTCAGGACACATCTGGTACACACTGACTCAGGACACATCGGGTAACACTGACTCAGGACTCATGTTGGTACACACTGACACAGGACACATGTTGGTACACACTGACTCAGGACACATGTTGGTACACACTGACACAGGACACATGTTGGTACACACTGACACAGGACACATGTTGGTACACACTGACTCAGGACTCATGTTGGTACACACTGACTCAGGACACATGTTGGTACACACTGACTCAGGACACATGTTGGTACACACTGACTCAGGACACATGTTGGTACACACTGACTCAGGACACATGTTGGTACACACTGACTCAGGACACATGTTGGTACACACTGACTCAGGACACATGTTGGTACACACTGACTCAGGACACATGTTGGTACACACTGACTCAGGACTCATGTTGGTACACACTGACTCAGGACACATGTTGGTACACACTGACTCAGGACACATGTTGGTACACACTGACTCAGGACACATTTTTAGGCCAACATTTACGGTGAACATATATAAGACAGTGAACCGTCGCGGTCAAGGCACATAGCGGCGCCTCACTGTCCTAAGGTCATGTGTTTACAGTTTACGTTAAACTTACCACCAAAAGAATTTTCGGTGGGGAAAATTGTTACCTTAAAGCAGATGTGGCGTCGAATATTCCCTTTTTAGTTTATATGAGGAAGAATTAGGAGTCAGGTGACCTCTTATATTTAATACCCGTTTCACTGTGCATCAGGAGAAATTACCGTAATACCTGGTAGGAGGAAAATTAATTCCACTCCACATAAATTGTTTTTCTCTTTTCTTTCATATGTGTCGTAATTAAAAATAAAGACAATTTAGGTGGGTGAGAACCCCCTTAAACACACATGTTGTTGTGGTGGCCCAGAGTCACAATTAAAATTAAAAGAATTTAGAATTTGGAGCAGTGAGAAGCCTGACGGTTAAATAAAATCGTCGTGTAGTACAGCTTGACTCTGTAAAACATTTCCCAGTATCTCTTGGTCATTATATAATATTTACATTCTAAACTACTATTAAAATAAATAATAATAAACTAATTTACTATGGGGAGAAACTTTGCTGTTAACCCCTTCACCACGAGGACGCCTATTTAATTAACGCCAGGTTATTTATTCAGGGGGGAGAGGGGACCCCGTATACAAGTGGTTAAACACCCTCACAATGTATTCATTCACAACATAAACTTCCGATAAAATCAAAGACGAGCTGACATTAACACCACAGTAGTTTACACTGTACAAGAGGTTCACACAACAAATTACACAACATTTTCAAATTTAAGGGTAATTTAGTGAAAAAAAATTAATTGTGCTATAAAAAATTTGCTGTCATAACATAAATATATGTATTTATTCATTAAATGTCTCACTAAAACTGAATAAAATTATTACATTACCGACGAAGACAATTATTAATTCTGTACAAGGTGGAGAGCAAACCTCACTTAGAATGGAGAGAAATTATTTACTCCAGCAGTTAAAATGTTTTGTCTTTAAATTACACCGTCGGAACCCACCCCCCCCCCCTGTACCACCAATAGTTAAAAAAAATATGTTACAAGAACTACACAACACAACACAACACAATCTTTACAGTATGTTGACTTTTTTCCTCGTGCAAGACTCAAATTAAATAAAAAAGGTTTGTCTTTCTTCAGTATTTTCTTCATTTAAATTTCACCCACTGTGAGGTGTGGACCCTAATTCAACAACGTCTTCTCATCAAAGTAAAAAATTAATTTTTGTTTCTTATTTTTACAACAAATCGCATATAAAATCAAATGAAACAGTCCTCCAAGAATAGCTGAAAAGATTTTTTTTTAATCCACTGGTCAACGTCGAAGCTGAAATTTAAAAAGTAAAAAAAAATGTGCAGTCACCACAAGTTACTATATTAAAAAAATAATGTTATACCGCTAAAAAAAACCTCCCAAATTACTGTACTTTTTTACCCACTGGTTTAAGTCGAAGCCAAGAAAAAAAAAAGATATCTTAGAATAGTTTTTCTGTCTTCAGTTCTAAGTTGAAGCTAAATTAAAAGAAGTGTCGGTGGTGGGTGGGTGAGGGGATGAGTTGGTGGCTGGACGAAAACACTTCTTCCTGGCCTCTCTCGCTCGGTTGACGGAGCTACCTAACTCGTCCAGTTTCAGGTCAACTTCACCTCATAAGGGAAATCCTGCACATCCTGGGTCCTGCTGGATATTGGCTCCCCAGGAAAAATAGAGTCAACAGAGTTTTCTCAACCATAGAGCTTGAAGCCTTGTCCAGAGCTGCTGCTGCTGCCGCCTCGGAGGAGAGGAGCTTTAAGGAGGTTTGGCTAAGGAAGTCTTGAAGGAGAGTAGACGAGGGTGTGTGTGTGTGTGTGTGTGTGTGTGTGTGTGTGTGTGTGTGTGAATAATGATATCAATAATGACAATAATTGACTTAACATTAATAATAATAATAACAGTAAACATTCTCGTATATCATGTTTACGCTTGGAGTAATATAGTGCAAGTAAACCCGGATATATATAAACTAATCAACCCGGAAATATCTCTGGCGAGGAAAAATAACAACAACAACAAAATATCAGCGGGTGAGTCAGTGGCCATATAACTTGATAACTTGGGGAAAGGAGAGAGAAGCTTGATGTTGTGAAGCAGTCCTGTGTATCTCGACTAATTGAAAAGTCCACACGTCCACACACACGCACACGCACACACACACACACACTATACAGTATACATAAATTAACATTTCTCAACTTACATGTAACATATTTATTAAAAAAAAACACCATCATCATTCCAATGTCAGGGAAACCTAATGGAGGAACGCAACTGGTGTCAATATCAGTAAGCCCCGAGTTTTCTAATGGATTTTTGAGTGTAGTGTGAGAGGCCCTAGGGACGAGCGACTCCCAGACCAGCCTCACTCACAATGCTATATCACTTACCACTAATTCCTCGACCCAACCTCCTGCCCCGGGGACAACTATGTTCAGGGGTCGTGGAGGAGGAGGAGGAGGAGGAGAGAAATGGATGGTGGGGAAGGACGGTTAGATAGTGAGGGAGATGGTGGGGAAGTAATTGGGGATGGAGAGGAAGGGAAAGGATGGTAAGGGAGGAGGTAGAGCGGGTGTGGTGGATGGTTAAGGAGGAGGTGGGGAAGGATTGATGGATGGAGGAAGTGAGGATGGATGAGGGGGGGATGGAGGACGAGAAGGTAAGGATAGATAAAGAGACAGGAAGTAGGATAGGAGGGGTAGATAATGGAAAGGAAAAGAAGATGAGTGTGTGAGAGTGTGTTCAACAGAGAGTGGGGGTTACCTACACGTCTCTACCTTACTTCATGACTACCTACACCCATACTAATCTCTCTCCATAAACTCAGAAGCTCAAACTATTTCTTACACAAAAAAGTGGTAAAGTGCGTTATAGAGGTGAAGTGCGTTATAGAGGTAAAGTGCGTTATAGAGGTAAAGTGCGTTATAGAGGTAAAGTGCGTTATAGAGGTAAAGTGCGTTATAGAGGTAAAGTGCGTTATAGAGGTAAAGTGCGTTATAGAGGTAAAGTGCGTTATAGAGGTAAAGTGCGTTATAGAGGTAAAGTGCGTTATAGAGGTAAAGTGCGTTATAGAGGTAAAGTGCGTTATAGAGGTAAAGTGCGTTATAGAGGTAAAGTGCGTTATAGAGGTAAAGTGCGTTATAGTGGTTGAGCGAAACAATTGGGGCTAAAGGACCACCTGTGCCCTTAGCTCAACACGGCGGGCCAGTGAGGGAACATCTGCTGCGGTATATTCTCCACTCTCTTCTAGCCTCTGAGAACCTGGAGGATATACAGTACACACACACACTTTTGTTTTTTTATTACATCATCATAATTTGTTTAGTCTTACTCACGGAAAGATGATAATAATAATAATAAACCAATCATCAGTCTATCCAGTCCTCACTATACGTTATGATAAATTAACATTCTATTTTCCTTACGTCTGATATATCGTTACTATCGCGTTAATGATTGATGATTAATTTAAAATCGAGAAAAAAATTGTAAAAAAAAAAAAGCCGAAATGGAATGGTGTTGAATTAAGTAAGTTTATCTTTCCGTATCCAAACAGTCGTGTTCTGCACACTGAGCCAAGTGGTCCGTTCACAATCTTACCCAAACAAGATTTTCTCGTCAAATTGTAAAGATGTTCGCCGAGGGAGTGGCAAAAATTCTGATAAGATGTGCCACCTAAGGTCATGAGATGCATTCATACGCAAAAATCGACACCTAAGAGTTTATTCACATGTAAAATTTGACACCTAGAGTTATATAGAGCGTGGGAGACGGCCGTATATTATGGGAAAACGTCATACAGCCTAGGGAAATATGGAATATTTCGGGTACTGGGCTAAAAACTGGTTCAGTTTCGTGGGTGATAACGCCAAGACGGCACGTAGTGGGGCTGTATTTTACGACTTATGGCTCTCTCTCTCTCTCTCTCTCTCTCTCTCTCTCTCTCTCTCTCTCTCTCAAGGTACACACCAGTATCAACACCATCTTACGAAAACTTTCATCTTACACATGGATTTTTTCTTATATAGCAATCAGGTAGTCAAACACACATGACCTTTTGTTACACTTGGCCAAAACTGCTATACAGACACTATACATACATACACTATACATACATACACACGACATGAATAAACAGTACCAATAAGCTGATCTTGAGGGATAACTCGTGTGTTTATATGAATTATGTATATATAATCTTAGTAGGTTGAAGAAGTAATAAGCTAGTTTTATATATATATATTACTACAGTATAATTAAATACTCAAGGTAATGCCTGTGTACCTAATAATGCTCACTTGTGTGGTTGTTGTGTGTGTACGCGAGCGCTCAGGCATATACAGATACATACAACAACGTGGAAATGTGCACACGTTGACTAACCATTACCATAAACATAGTCTATTCCTAATCACACACACACACACACACACACACACACACACACACGAAATAACAAGAAAG
This sequence comes from Homarus americanus, assembly GCF_018991925.1. Taxonomy (NCBI): domain Eukaryota; kingdom Metazoa; phylum Arthropoda; class Malacostraca; order Decapoda; family Nephropidae; genus Homarus; species Homarus americanus. Next base: position 11,918 of record NW_024735535.1, on the reverse strand, counting down.
AAACAAACAAACACAGCCACACATCCAAAACCCAGGAAGGAAATAGAAAACACGTTCCCTAAATTTTCCTCCAACTGTGAAAAAAAATAAAAATCACAGAAAACCTGATTTATCCCCTTGTCACTTACCTCTCCCTCCCTAGGGCTCCTCCTCTCCCTCCCTCCCTCCCTCCTCTCTAGGGCCCTCCCCCCCACCTCCCTTCCCCCGTCTCACCTAGGGCGCTCTCTCTCTCTACCCAGAAGAAATAAAACTATTCCCCCAAAGGTGAAAAATGCTCCTTTAAATCACCCATAGAGTATTTTTTTCCTAATAAACAATGATTATTTAATACACCCGCGGCAAAAATGCTCGGTTAATTCCCCAGACAGGGAAAAAACACCCACTGGATGCAAGAAAAAGAAGAATACGCACAATTTAACCGCTAGATAAACGGTAAAATGGTCACCTTAACCTCCAAATGTCACAGAATAGGTCAATGTCCCTCTGTCGACACAAGGTGAAGGTCATTTATATCCTATTCAATTTCTACACAGTTCAACAGTCATGGTAGTACAGTACAAGAACCAATGACGCGGTGAATATCATCTGTAATGTGGGTGACTGATCTGTACTATGACGTCATTATGTGAGAGAGAGAGAGAGAGAGAGAGAGAGAGAGAGAGAGAGAGAGAGAGAGAGAGAGAGAGAGAGAGAGAGAGAGAGAGAGAGAGAGAGAGAGAGAGAGAGAGAGAGAGAGAGAGAGAGGAAGAAGCTTTCCCTTCATCTTTTTATTATGTATGATGATATATTATTTATTCTCCTTCCCCCCACGTCCTTCCTGTGTCTCCTTCCTTCTCTCTTACTCCTTCCCACATCCAGCCTCATCCTCCTTTATTATCATCCTTCGTTTTTCTTTACCTACCTTCCCTCCTCCCTCCACCATTAACTCTCTCCCCTCCCACCTCCTCCTTCCACTACCACACTCCCTCCACACCCCGTCTCTTCCTCCCTACCCCATTTCTCTCTTCCACTCCAATCCACCCTTACTCACCCTCTCTCCATCCCATCCACCCGCCATCGGTTCCATCCCCCCTACACTTTCTCCCTCCGTCTCTCCACCCTTCTCTCCTTCCACTTCACCTCCTTCTCTCTCACTACCTTCACCCTTACACTCCCTCCCTTCACCCTTACACTCCCTCCCTCCCTTCACCCTCCCTCCCTTCACCCTTACACTCTCCCTTCACCCTACACTCCCTTCACCTTACACTTTCTCCTCCACTTTCATTCTCCCTCCACCTTCCTTTCTCCCCTCCACTTTCTTGTTACACTCTCTCCCTCCACCCCTCCTCCTTTCACCCTGGTTATCTCCTCCTCTACTCCTTACACTCCTTCAATTCCTTCCGTAGTCCCTCCCTCCCTTCATTAACATGCAAACAGCGGCTTGTGTTTCTACTATCGGGGATCCCTCAACATAATTAGACGATGTTATTGTTGATGGCGATAAGACAGCAGGTCCGGCCTCCACTGAATGGCTGCAAGGGAGTGTGAGAGGTGGAGTAGAGTGTGAGAGGGAGCAGAGTGTGAGAGGTGGGGTGGTGGGAGGAGAGGTGTGTGGTGGGAGTGTGAGAGGTGGGGAGTAGGAGTGTGAGAGGTGGAGTAGAGTGAGAGGTGGGAGTAGAGTGTGAGAGGTGGAGTAGAGTGAGAGGTGGAGAGAGTGTGAGAGGTGAGAGAGTGTGAGAGGTGGAGAAGTGTGAGGTGGTGTGGTGGAGGTGGAGAGGGAGAGAGTGTGAGAGGTGGAGTAGAGTGTGAGAGGTGGAGTAGAGTGTGAGAGGTGGTGTGGTGGAGTGTGAGAGGTGGAGTAGAGTGTGAGAGGTGGTGTGGTGGAGTGTGAGAGGTGGAGTAGAGTGTGAGAGGTAGAGTAGAGTGTGAGAGGTGAAGTAGAGTGTGAGAGGTGGTGTGGTGGAGTGTGAGAGGTGGAGTAGAGTGTGAGAGGTGGAGTGGTGGAGTGTGAGAGGTGGTGTAGAGTGTGAGAGGTGGAGTGGTGGAGTGGGAAAGACGGGAAGAGCATGGTGGAGTGGGTAAGGCGGGAGTGGGGTGTAGTAGAGTGTGGGAGATGTGAGATGGATTGTACTTGAGTGGGAGATGTGTGAGTGGGAATGTAGTGGAATGGGGGAGGTGTGAGAGGGAATGTAGAGGATGGGAGTGTACAGAAAGAGAGAGTTATCGAAAAATAAATTGACAAAGAAGCAAATATATATGATAAATATAGATAGATAGATAGATTCCCTGGCTTAATCCTTCTCTCCTTTCCTCTCCCTCCTATTCTCTCCACCCTCCTGTCCCATCTTTCCCTCCCTCCCCATATGACCCCCCCTCACACCCATCCTCCCTCCCACATACTCCCTCCCATATCCCCATAACCACCTCCATAATTCCCCATTCCTCCACCACCACTTCCAATCTCTCCCTCACAACCTCCATCATCCTCTCACCAACACCTCCCTCCATCCTCGTGCTTCCTCACCTTCACCCTCCGTCACCACCTCCACTTCACCCCCACTATCCTTTCCCTCGCAACCTTCCCCAACCTCATCACCTCCTCCCTCTCCCTCACCACCTCCCTCACCTCCCTCTCCCTCACCACCTCTCCCTTATCACAACCCCCCCATCCCTCACCTCTCCCCCTTTACCACCTTCATCCATGTGTAAACAGAATGGAAAGTTTTCCCAGAATTACAGTAATTAAAATGACATAAACTTCGCCATCCGACACTCGGCCAGACTCATATTACTGAGGTCTCTCTCTCTCTCTCTCTCTCTCTCTCTCTCTCTCTCTCTCTCTCTCCATAAGAGTAAGTCTTCCGCGACATCCGGGACTTCCCCGCCAACAGGTGAGAGGCCAGGTGCCACCTAGTGTATATTTGATGAAACGTAGCGGGGCGCAGGAGTGAGTGAGAGAAGGGAAGAGAGGAGAGTATGGGGAGTTGTTTAACTTTGAACTTAAACAAGGAGAGGAAGAGAGACAATAATTATGACCAGGAGGCGACATAACTGACAGAATTATGAACAGAAAAAAAGGAAACACCAAAATATACATCTAAAGTGTCTTCATACTTACACCTATTTCCCATGTATATTGAGGCGAATATTTTCATGAGGACACACACACACACACACACACACACACACACACACACACAGAGGAATAGTACATTTTTAATAAAAACATTCCTTCGTCTGGGTACACTTGAGCGCTTCTTCTCTGCCTATCTCCACTCCTCCCCTGTCCTCCATATCCTCCCCACCCCCGTCCCCTTCATTCCTTATTCTTGTATTTTAAAATGTAAGGAACTTTTCAGTGTGAGATATAGTAGTTTTTCTTCTTTTCTCTCTCTCTCTCTCTCTCTCTCTCTCTCAAAAGAACGCAAGAATAAAAGAGAAAATAGACTTAACACTTACACAATAATAATAATAATAATAATAATAATAATAATAATAATAATAATAATAATAATAATAATAATAATAATAATAATAATAATAATAATAATAATAATAATAATAATAATAACAGATTCACAATGGAAGAGTATTTTTTACCTCACCATTACCACCAGTTGCATGGTCAATGAACCCGTTAAATTATAACCTGCAGAGAGAGAGAGAGAGAGAGAGAGAGAGAGAGAGAGAGAGAGAGAGAACACGTCCTCTTTAATCCTCAATTCTTAAACAATAATTACCAGCCGGGGCAGACTTTACCGCTGCCACTGAGACCCTGGCTAGACTTATGGACCTCCACTACAGTTGGTCTGAACCTGTTATACTACTATTACTATCAATACTACTACTACAATTTATTAATACAATGAATTTTACTAAAAGTACCGGTAGTTCAGTTTTAGACAATAAGAACCGTCATTATTAACAACATCACTAATTACTTTAAACAATTCTTCCACCACTAACCTTCTCTCCAACTACCACCATCCCCACCATCACCCTCTCCCATCACGACAAATCCCCTCCCCCATCACTAAAACCTTCCCCCACCATCCCCACCATCACCCTCTCCCATCACGACAAATCCCCTCCCCCATCACTAAAACCTTCCCCCACCACCACCACCACCACCAACCCCCTCCCCTGCCACCACCACCATCAACAACTTCACTATCCCCACCACCATCACCATCATCACCACCACTGTCGCCACCGTCTATAAGCTACAACAATAGTCGCTGAAACACACAAAATCAACCTTGGCTATTTTGGTCAGTTTCTTGTTATAAATTCAGGTCGGCTTTCCAGATGGAAGCCGGTGAGGGAAAGAGAAAGAGAGAAAAGGGTAAAAGAGGGGGAGCAAAGGAGAAGAACATCGTGTGGAGAGAGAGAAAGGGAAAGGAAAGAGAGGGAGAAAAGGAGAGGAGGAGGAGTAGAATGATGATTAAGACGTGATTAACAGAAAGAACGAAGCATAGACAGAAAGAGAGGAGACGGAAGTGAGTATATAAACAAGAAGTTCAACAGAAGGTCAGAACTGTTCATATTCACGTCAAATATACTTTATGATGAACAAGGTCAGAGAGATCAAAATGACGAGGAAGAGTTCCCGCGCGCCCGTGTGTGTGTGTGTGTGTGTGTGTGTGTGTGTGTGTGTGTGTGTGTGTGTGTGTTTGTTTGTTTACTTCATATATGAGGTAAACATCAGGAGTCACAGGTATAGGTCAAGAGTCACAGGTAAGATTAGGAGTCAAAGGTAAAGGTCAGGAGTCACAGGTAAAGGTCAGGAGTCACAGGTAAAGGTCAGGAGTCACAGGTAAAGGTCAGGAGTCACAGGTAAAGGTCAGGAGTCACAGGTAAAGGTCAGGAGTCACAGGTAAAGGTCAGGAGTCACAGGTATAGGTCAGGGGTCACAGGTAAAGGTCAGGGGTCAAGGATAGAAAAGGAAAATGTATATTGCGAGTGAACAACATCTGAATTATGTACACGATCGTCCTCCCTGTACTGGTGTGTGTGTGAGAGAGAGAGAGAGAGAGAGAGAGAGAGAGAGAGAGAGAGAGAGAGCTACATCAACACAAAACAACAGAAAAAAACTTACACATCATTATCTCCCCCAGAATGAACTATTATTATTATTATTATTATTATTATTATTATTATTATTATTATTATTATTATTATTATTATTCATAAAAAAACCCAGATCACCATATGAATCCCAGGACGGACAGCATCGAATGTAAATAATACACCTCAATATCACATTCGCGCCAAAAATTGCAAACATCAATATCGTATGTAAATTCGGCCATTGCAACATCCATTATGACCCAGCAATACGCGCCTTTGATACGGTCTACAGTGCCATTATACGTTGCATCCCGTCAGCTCTTGTTAGTTTTACTCATTTACTTTGTTTGTTTGTGTCTTTGTTCTTGCTTTTGTGTGGGATTTTTAGTGTATCTGTGTTTGTTTGAGTTTGTGTGTGTGTGTTTTATTCCTTCATCTCTTGTTTGTTTTACTGATTTATTGTGTTTTTTGTTTGTTTTGTTTATGTTTGTGTTCGTCCTTGTCCACTGATTTATTGCCAAAGTTTATTTATCGATTGGCTGAGCAGGTTCGTGTTTGTGTGTACTGACTGGCTGAGTAATGTCTGTGTTTGTGTACTGACTGGCTGAGTTATGTCTGTGTTTGTGTACTGACTGGCTGAGTAATGTCTGTGTTTGTGTACTGACTGGCTGAGTTATGTCTGTGTTTGTGTACTGACTGGCTGAGTAATGTCTGTGTTTGTGTACTGACTGGCTGAGTAATGTCTGTGTTTGTGTACTGACTGGCTGAGTAATGTCTGTGTTTGTGTACTGACTGGCTGAGTTATGTCTGTGTTTTGTGGTGGAGGCTAGGGTGCTCTCTCTCTCTCTCATCCTGCGTATGTATCATAAATTAAACAAAAATACGAAAAGATAAATAAACAAAAACAAACAATAACAGGGTACACCAAAAGCCGTGTTGCTGGTCCCACGCAACACGACTTTTGGTACATACTGTATGACCCCCCCCCCCTGCGCCAAATAAAAATGAGAGGTGAAATGAGGTCGTAAAAATATTCAAGATAAATACATAGAGAAAATACATACAAACATACAGAAATACATAAATACCTCAAGAAAATACATAAAATGTATAACAATTACATATAAATACATAAATACCTCCAGAAAATACATAAATATACAAAATAAAATACAAACAAATACCTCAAGCAAATACAAAAAAAAATAGAAAAAAATACACAAATATCCGGAGCAAACACACCAATACGGAGAAACAAAGACAGACAGAGAGGGGGTGACACTCTTTAATCACCCGGGTGTGAGGGGAAAGGGCGGGGAATAAAAGGGGAAGTAAGGCTGGCAGGAAAGGGAAAAAAAATTATATATCTCTAAAATTCTGGACGTCAGGTGGTCACGGGCGAGGCTCATGAAGTCCAGATTGTCGAGTGCCCTTATCTGTTTATAAGTACGTGATGAGGAGGACCTGTGATGTGCTGCGGAGGACCTGTGATGTGCTGTGGAGCACCTGTGATGTTCTGTGATGTGGAGGACCTGTGATGTACTGTGATGTGGGGGACCTGTGATGTGCTGTGGAGGACCTGTGATGTGCTGTGATGTGGAGGACCCGATGTACTGTGATGGAGTACCTGTGATGTACTGTGGAGGACCCAGGATGCTGTGGTGTGGAGGACCTGTGATGTACTGTGATGTGGAGGACCTGTGATGTGCTGTGGAGGACCCAGATGTGCTGTGATGTGGAAATAACGAAAGGTGAGACAGACAGATAAAAACATCTCCGGGTACCACAGTGATTCATCCTCGTCCATTGGTAACTACGCCAGGTACCACAGTGATCCTTCCTCGCCCAATGGTAACTACGCCAGTACCACAGTGATCCTTCCTCGTCCATTGCACCGCCAGGTACCACAGTGATCCTCTCTCGCCCAATGGTAACTACGCCAGGTACCACAGTGATCTTCCTCGTCCATTGCAACTTCTGCCAGGTACCACACAGTGATCCTTCCTCGCCCAATGGTAACTTCGCCAGGTACCACAGTGATCCTTCCTCGCCCAATGGTAACTACGCCAGGTACCACAGTGATCCTTCCTCGCCCAATGGTAACTACGCCAGGTACCACAGTGATCCATCCTCGCCCAATGGTAACTACGCCAGGTACCACAGTGATCCTTCCTCGTCCATTGGTAACTACCCTTCTAACTTATGTACAAGATATCCGTGAGTCAGGAAACAAGATAGAATCGTAAAGTATGGCCGATCGTCCGTGGGTGAACAATATTTATGTGCAGAATACTCACGTTTCTTGTATTATTGTTGACGTGCCATTCTGTAAACGATATTCAGTGATAATATTCTCATTTTCTTTATTATTCTTTATTATTCTTTACCCACTACTCCTATTTTTCTTCGTCTTATCTTCTTCTTATGGTTTACTCTCTTTTTATTACCTCTCTCCCTCTTTTACCATACCTCACTCTTCTCTCTGTTTATCACTTGCCTCTTTATCCCACCTTCCATTATTATCCCTACTTATCATCTCTCTCTCTCTCTGTCTCCTCCTTCTCCTAACGCTAACTCATTCTCCTCCTCTCCTCAGCCTCCTTAATCATCACCTTCCTCTTACTCACCAAATTTACCTGTCCTTCTCTTATTCTTTATCACCTTTACTCTCTCTCTACATACATTTCCTCTACTTCCTCCTCTTCTCTTGCCATATTTCTTCTCCCCTTCCTCTTCCTCCTCTTATTGTATATCTCCCTAAACTCCCCTTTTTCTCTTTCTCCCTCTTCGCCAGGATTTCTCCACCACAGGCCCGGCACTACTCCACCACTTCACCACACTACCACACCAACGCCATCACCACCACAACACCAGCAGTACTAGCACAGGACTGCTCTACCAATAGGACCGGTGAAGCGTAAGTAATGTGGCAGACTGATATGTATTTTTCCAGGTCGTGTTGTGTGCCGGCGGCCCTACAACACAACCCTACAAAAGACCTTCAATTTGGAGTGTAATATATATGTATAACGCCACCACCACACCGCCCTCTATCACAAGGAGAGAATATCTTAGCTACCTTTATATCCTACTGTGTGTGTGTGTGTGTGTGTGTGTGTGTGTGTGTAGGCGCATGATAAACAGGATATCATCAAAAACACTTAACAGGATATAACATACTCTCAATTAAATAAAATAAGGGAATGCGACATATTCGTCAAGGCTTCACTTATTCGAACACAAACAGACAGACAGACAGACAGACAGACAGACACAGACAGACAGACAGACACAGACAGACAGACAGACAGACACAGACAGACAGACAGACAGACAGACACAGACAGACAGACAGACAGACACAGACAGACACAGACAGACAGACAGACAGACAGACAGACACAGACAGACACAAAATGAATGATTAAAACAGACATACAGACGAGCAATAGTTATCTTCCCTCATACTTTATCACATATTCGCAAAAGGAATAATAGAAAAAAAAATGGAGAGGAGGATGAGACGGGAGAGGGATGGAGGGATAGACAGAGGAAACGGGGGATTGGGGGATGAAGGATAGGGAGGATAGGGGTAAGAAGTTTAACAATGGGGGATTATGGGGGGATTATGGGGGTAGTGGCGGAGGGATTGGGACAAAGAGGCTGAGGGAAGGGTAGGGGTGAAGGGGGAACGGGAGGGGGAAAGGAGAAGGAAGGTAAGAGGGACAGGGAAGAGAGAGAGGTAAGATGGATAGGGTGGAGGGAGAAGGAATAAGGGAGGTAATAGGGATGGAGAAGAAGTGATGGAGGTTAGAGGTACGAGAGAAGGAAAAGAAAAGGGGGAAGGAGGTAAGATGGAAGAGGAAAGAGGGAGGGAAGCAAAAGGTACAGGGGGGTGGGAGAGGAGGATAAGAGAGGTAAGAGGGATGAAGGAGGAGGATGGAGGTAGGTAAGAGATACGAGGAGAGGGACGGAAGGAGGTAAGAGGGTCGTTGGCTCCTATAACGTTTCAAAAGGAGTCAAATCCCACATCTACAACTCTTAAGAGACGCGCGACAAAGGTTCGGATCCCATATCAGGGGATTTAAGGCGTCCGGATGAAAGAGATTTCAAGCTTCGTCAACGGAAGCGGACGCGCGTACATTTCCACCCCCCCCCCCCCCCCACCCCGGCCCGTCCAAGGAGGAGGGGTAAGGCCCTAAAATTGCCAACTTTGTCACTATCAAGGATATTCTAAAGGAGGTGGGGTGAAGGTGATGGGGTGGCCAGGGGGGTGAAGGGATGCCAGGAAATAAAGGGAGGGGGTACCTAGGGGATGAAGCGGTGGCCAGGGAGATGAAGCGGTGTCCAGGGAGATGAAGCAGTGGACCAGGGAGGTGAAGGGTGAATACGGTTGTGTTTCAGTAGACACCGCTGTGGTTCTTGGCAGATTAATCGGCGTTTTTCTCAGAAGTCACAAGATAGTTGTCCTTCAGGTAAATATGACTGTTTACAGTACGCCTGGCAGTGCTGGGTATAAGGTAGATTCTAAAGGTTTTGGGGCTACATTTGGCTTCTTTTGTGATAGACTTGGCTATACTTAGAGTAGGTTTCGCTCTTTCTAAGCTTTGATATTAGCTGCGTTTAAGGTAGATTTGTCTATCCTTTGTATACAGTTAGTTAACCGCTGGATATAACTGGGGAAACTCTGTTAACATTGGCTAAGTATACGTGGAGATGTCTGGATACCTGGCTTAAACTTAATGAATGGGCAGGTGAAAGTGGTAACACCTTGTTGATGATGATGAAATAATAATAATAATAATAATAATAATAATAATAATAATAATAATAATAATAATAATAATAATAATAATAATAATAATAATAATAATAATAATAATAATAATAATAATAATAATAAAAATAATAATAATCTTATATAATTGCCTAAATCTTCCAAGCCTGATCTGCAAAACTAAGTACCATAATTAACATTTAAGTGCTGCTAGGATCTGCCACAGCTTTCCTCGATTCATTTGTAAATGTAGAGACCTTGATTTACACTGTGTACTAGGAAGGTTTAACACAATCTTCCTACTTATAAGTGTGTGCGTGTGTGTGTGCGTGTGTGTGTGTGTGTGTGTGAGAGTGCGTGTAAGTCACCCAGAATAGTTGATAAGTTGGCTGCCGTTGTCCCAACTTGTGTGGAGAAGTCTGCTCTAACTGCAAGAGGTTGATGCAGTTGCTCAGCCTCTGGGATGCATAGCAGAACACCTGGCCGAGTGCTGCACTAACTTGGAGTGTCTGAAGGTCCAGCCTTCATGATGACCTTTCTTCACCTTCCGGACTCAAAGGAGCTAAGTCGCCTTAATCCAACTCGGCGGGGCACCGGATTACCTGGGATGGTTTGTAAGCTAATGTCACCTTAAGGTATCCATAAAGTGAAGTGGGTTAGTTGTTGTGGATTATAGCAGGTTCTGTAATGAGCTAATGAACTAAAACGTCTTAATACATCTTGGCGGCACACAAGATTAGTTCTGATGGTATATAACAGGTACTGTGGTGAGCTAATTATGAGTTTAGTCGTTTTAATACACATTGAAGGAGAACGAGATTAGCTGGAATGGTTTACAACGGGTTCTGTGGTGAGTTGATATGAGTTAAGTCAATCCAGCACATCCTGGAGAGTGAGTTGGCAGGAGGTCTCATGGCTCAGCTGATTCTGTGATAAGCTGTGATGAGGTCTGTCAATATGTCCTCGGGGGAGATGGGTGTTAATTCTGCTGGGATGGTTGGCCTAACTCTGATGAGCCCACATGAGCCGAGTTGCTCCACCACTCCCTCGGTGTGTGGGAGGAGGGGGGGGGGAGGGGGTCTGATGAGCTGGGATAGTTCTGACAGTTTCTTTAGTGAGCTGAGATGAGGTGAATCGGTAAGAGCTAAGTTGAGATGATTTAACTGATTCTATGGTGAGCTGTGACGGTTTAACAGGTCTTATGGTGAGCTGTGACGGTTTAACAGGTCTTATGGTGAGCTGTGACGGATTAACAGGTCCTGTGGTGAGTTGTGACGGTTTAAGAGGTCCTGTAATAAGCTGTGACGGTTTAACAGGTCCTGTGGTAAGCTGTGACGGTTTAATTAATTACGGTATGTGTTGAACTGATTGGGGGCGATCTATCACGACCTGTGGCATAGTTTGATTAACTCATAACATTCAACAATTAAGAGAAAATATTTATTCTATAACGTTTAAATGATAAAATTATCTCCACTATTACGCTAACTGGTGTCTAGTCGATCAAGATTGTCAGACTGTACAAAGGTCTTCCTCAAACACCACAAGACACTGGTAAACGGGTTTCCACACCATGTATAGTACAGGTCATAAGACAAACATGTTGGCGACTCACTACTAAAGGTCTGGGGGGGTCATTGGTTAGACGTTGTATACATGATTACTACTAAACACCAGATTTAATTAGTTCCCAATTTCTTATACAGCAGGAGCAGAGACTATATACAGCAGGAGCAGAGACTATATACGGCAGGAGCAGAGACTATATACAGCAGGAGCAGAGACTATATACAGCAGGAGCAGAGACTATATACAGCAGGAGCAGAGACTATATACAGCAGGAGCAGAGACTATATACAGCAGGAGCAGAAACTATATACAGCAGATGTTACTCAAACACTGTAGAAAACAAACCATATATTATGTACACTTCATATATGAAAACACCACCGGCCGTTGAATATAAATTACTGATAACAGGATTACAAGACAAAGGGTCAATCCTAATATTTTATCTTCTGTTTTCCCTTGAATTACTCTCTCTCTCTCTCTCTCTCTCTCTCTCTCTCTCTCTCTCTCTCTCTCTCTCTCT
>NW_024735534.1:0-19263 GCF_018991925.1 Homarus americanus | reverse complement strand
AATACTCGATCAGAAGACTTTGTTATACCCGATCATGGGACTTTGTTATACTCCATTATGGTCCTTTATTAAACTCAATGAGGGGACTTTTTTATACTCGATTAGGGGACTTTGTTATACTCGATCTTGAGACGTTGTTATAGTCCATTAGGTTCCTTTATTATACTCGATCAGGGGACTTTGTTATACTCGATCCGGGGCTTTATTATACTCGATAAGGGGACTTTGTTATACTCGACCAGGGGCCTTTGTTATACTCGATGAGGGGACTTTGTTATACTCGATCAGGGGACTTTGTTATACTCGTCGAGGGGGCTTTGTTATACTCGATTAGGGGACATTGTTATACTCGATCAGAGGACAATGTTACACTAGATCAGGCGAGTTTATTATGCTCGATCAGGGGACTTAGTTATACTCGATCAGGGGACTTTGTTATACTCGATCAGGTGACTTTGTTCTACTCGATCAGGGGACTTTGTTTTTCTCGATCAAGGGACTTTGTTATACTCGATCAGGGGACTTTGTTATACTCAAACAGGGGACTTTGTTATACTCGATGAGGGGACTTTGTTATACTCGATCAAGAGACTTTGTTATACTCGATCAGGGGACTTTGTTATACTCGAACAGGGGACTTTGTTATACTCGATCAGGGGACTTTGTTATACTCGATCAGGGGACTTTGTTATACTCGATCAGGGACTTTGTTATACTCGTTGAGGGGCTTTGTTATACTCGATTAGGGGACTTGGTTATACTCGTTCAGAGGACTTTTTTACACTAGATCAGGGGACTTTGTTATACTCGATCAGGGGACTTTGTTTTACTCGATGAGGGGGCCTTGTTTTACTCGATCAGGGGACTTTGTTATACTCGATCTGGGGACTTTGTTATACTTGATCAGGGAACTTTGTTACAGTCGATCAAGGGACTTTGTTATACTCGTTCTTGAGACTTTGTTATACTCCATTAGGGTCCTTTATTATACTCCATTAGGGGACTTAGTTATACTCGATCAGGGGACTTTGTTATACTCGATCAGGCGACTTTGTTATACTCGATCAGGGGACTTCGTTATACTCGATCAGGGGACTTTGTTTTACTCGGTCAGAGGACTTTGTTATACTCGATCTTGGGACTTTGTTATACTCCATTAGGGTCCTTTGTTTTACTCAATCAGGGGACTTAGCTATACTCTATCAGGGGACTTTGTCTTACTCGATCAGGGGACTTTGTATACTCGATCAGGGGACTTTGTTATACTCGATGAGGGGACTTTGTTATACTCGACCAGGGGCCTTTGTTATACTCGATCAGGGGGCTTTTGTTATACTCGATCAGGGGACTTTGTTATGCTCGATCAGGGGACTTTGTTATACTCGATTAGGGGGCTTTTTTATACTCGATCAAGGACTTTGTTATACTCGATCAGGGGTGTTTGTTTTACTCGATCATGGAACTTTGTTATACTCGATCAGGGAACTTTGTTATACTCGATGAGGGGACTTTGTTATACTCGATCTTGGGACTTTGTTTTACTCCATTAGGGTCCTTTGTTATACTCAATCAGGGGACTTAGTTATACTCGATCAGGGGACTTTGTTATACTCGATTAGGGGGCTTTGTTATACTCGATCAGGGGACTTTGTTATACTCGATCAGAAGACTTTGTTATACTCGATCTTGGGACTTTGTTATACTCCATTAGTGTCCTTTGTTAAACTCAATGAGGGGACTTAGTTATACTCGATTAGGGGACTTTGTTAGACTCGATCAGAGGACTTTGTTACACTTGTCACGTGCCTGAGCGCTCGGGAACTCGCATAGCGTGAGGTATATGTTCACGCCAACATTTCATACAAGCTATTAATAAATTGTTAATTGTACTTATTATATTATTATTGTTCTTAGTTACTTAGGTTAATTGTATATTTATGTATGTTATTAATATGCATCATTGTCTTACTCTGTTAAGTCAACTCAAGAGTAGTATTAATTAATTATATAAAATATCCAGCAAATGTCCTGGATCATGTGATATGAGACGCGCTCCTCGGCGTGCCCACGCTTCGCCAGTAGCGAAAAAACCGTGGCATAGGTTAGACGTGTCCATTCGTTCTCTAGCCTTGACCCTTGTCTAGTGCTTTATCCAGTCTTCTGCAATGCCCTAGGGGTATCAGGTATTAGTGACACGTTTAGTTAGGCCTAGGAAGGGATCCTGGTGGTAAGGTATCTCCTGTTGGGTAGGGATAATCATTTTGTAGTGATTGTTGTATAAATATATTTCGTATGTCTTGTGTAATATAGTAATGTTAAGTAATATTTGTTTGGTCTAACTCCTTACAGCATATTTTCGCCCTTCCGGCATCACTCTTATTTTATTATACACTTACTTATTCCCTTAAATTCATGTTTGCTAGTCATTACTCCCTTTAGAACATAAATTGAATTAATTAATTATCTTCCCTTTTGTGATTCACTTATTTCAACTGTTCTTATTTTTTCAAGTACATTTAGTTGAGTAGGTTTTTGGTGAGGATAATTATTGCCGTGTTCCCTATTTGTTCCTTTATTTGTTAATAACTTGGGGTAGGATTCACTCCCCAAGTATAAAGGGTAGTGGGATCGCGACACACTAGATCAGGGGACTTTGTTTTACTCGATCTTGAGACGTTGTTATAGTCCATAAGGGTCCTTTATTATACTCGATCAGGGAACTTTGTTATACTCGATTAGGGGACTTTGTTATACTAGATCAGGGGACTTTGTTATACTCGATCCGGGGCTTTATTATACTCGGGAAGGGGACTTTGTTATACTCGATCAGGGGACTTTGTTATACTCGATGAGGGGACTATGTTATACTCGATCTTGGGACTTTGTTATACTCCAATAGGGGTCCTTTGTTATACTTGATCAGGGGACTTTGTTATACTCGACGAGGGGTCTTTGTTTTACTCGATAAAGGGCCTTTGTAATACTCGATGAGGGTACTTTGTTATACTCGATCTTGGGACTTTGTTAAACTCGATCAGGGGCCTTTGTTATTCTCCATTAGGGGCCTTTGTTATACTGGATCAGGGGACTTTGTTATAATCGATCAGGGGGCTTTGTTTTACTCGATCAGGTGACTTTGTTATACTCGATCAGGGGACTTTGTTATACTCGATGAAGTGGCTTTGTTTTACTCGATCAGGGGACTTTGTTATATTCGATCAGGAGACTTTGTATATACTCAACTAGAGACTTTGTTATATTCGGTTTTGGGCCTTTCTTATACTTGATCAGGGGGCTTTGTTAAACTCGATCAGGGGACTTTGTTATACTCGATCAGGGGACTTTGTTATACTCGATCAGGGGACTTTGTTATACTCGATCAGGGTGCTTTGTTTTTCTCGATCAAGGGACTTTGTTATACTCGATGAGGGGGCTTTGTTTAACTCGATCAGGGACTTAGTTATACTCGATCAGGGGACTTTGTTATACTCGATTAGGGGACTTTGTTATACTCGATCTTGAGACGTTGTTATAGTCCATTAGGGTCCTTTATTATACTCGATCAGGGAACTTTGTTATACTCGATCCGGGGCTTTATTATACTCGATAAGGGGACTTTGTTATACTCGACCAGGGGACTGTGTTATACTCGATCAGGGGACTTTGTTGTACTAGATTAGGGGACTTTGTTATACTCGATCCGGGGCTTTATTATACTCGGTAAGGGGACTTTGTTATTCTCGATCAGGGGACTTTGTTATAGTCGATGAGGGGACTATGTTATACTCGATCTTGGGACTTTGTTATACTCCAATAGGGTCCTTTGTTATACTTGATCAGGGGCCTTTGTTATACTCGACCAGGGGTCTTTGTTATACTCGATAAAAGGCCTTTGTTATACTCGATGAGGGTACTTTGTTATACTCGATCTTGGAACTTTGTTAAACTCGATCAGGGGCCTTTGTTATTCTCCATTAGGGGCCTTTGTTATAATCGATCAGGGGACTTTGTTATGCTCGATCAGGGGGCTTTGTTATATTCGATCAGGAGACTTTGTATATACTCAACTAGGGACTTTGTTATATTCGGTCAGGGGCCTTTCTTATACTCGATCAGGGGGCTTTGTTAAACTCGATCAGGGGACTTTGTTATACTCGATCAGGGGACTTTGTATATACTCAACTAGGGACTTTGTTATATTCGGTCAGGGGCCTTTCTTATACTCGATCAGGGGGCTTTGTTAAACTCGATCAGGGGACTTTGTTATACTCGATCAGGGGACTTTGTTATACTCGATCAGGGGACTTTGTTATACTCGATCAGAATGCTTTGTTTTTCTCGATCAAGGGACTTTGTTATACTCGATGAGGGGGCTTTGTTTAACTCGATCAGGGACTTAGTTATACTCGATCTGGGGACTTTGTTATACTCGATTAGGGGACTTTGTTATACTCGATCTTGAGACGTTGTTATCGTCCATTAGGGTCCTTTATTATACTCGATCAGGGAACTTTGTTATACTCGATCCGGGGCTATATTATACTCGATAAGTGGACTTTGTTATACTCGACCAGGGGACTGTGTTATACTCGATCAGGGGACTTTGTTATACTAGATTAGGGGACTTTGTTATACTCGATCCGGGGCTTTATCATACTCGGTAAGGGGACTTTGTTATACTCGATCAGGGGACTTTGTTTTACTCGATAAGGGGACTTTGTTATACACGACCAGGGGCCTTTGTTATATTCGATCAGGGGACTTTGTTATTCTCGATGAGCGGACTTTGTTATACTCGATCTTGGGACTTTGTTAAACTCGATCTTGGGACTTTGTTATACTCGATCAGCGGACTTTGTTATACTCGATCAGCGGGCTTTGATTTATTCGATCTTGGAACTTTTTTATACTGCATTAGGGTCCTTTGTTATACTCAATCAGTGGACTTTGTTATACTCAATCAGGGGACTTTGTTATACTCGATTAGAGGGCTTTGTTATACTCGATCAGGGGACTTTGTTATACTCGATCAGGGGACTTTGTTATACTCGATCAGGGGAATTATCATAATCGATCAGAGGACTTTGTTATACTCGATCTTGAGACTTTGTTATACTCCATTACGGTCCTTTATTATACTCGATCAGGGGACTTAGTTATACTCGATTAGGGGACTTTGTTATACTCGATCAGGGGACTTTGTTTTACTCTGGACTAGACTTTTGCTTCAATCGAGATCAGGAGGACCTTGTTATACTCGATCAGGGACTTTTGTTATACTCTCTAACAAAGGGACTTTGTTATACTCGATCAGGGACTTCTTGTTATACTGGATCGGGGACTTTTGTTATACTTGATCAGGACTTTGGTTATACTCGTCGGGGGCTTTGTTATACCTGAGCTTTAGGGGACTTTGCCAAAATGCCTGATCAGAGGAGCTTGTTACAATGGGGGAATAGACTTTTGTTATACTTGATCAGGGACTTTGCTATATACTCGATGATTGGGCTTTGTTTTACCCGGATTAGGGAAGTCTTTGTTATACTCGATGAGGACTTTGTTATACTCGATTAGGGACATTGTTATACTGATCAGAGGACTCTTATTACACCAGATCGTGGAATTTTATTGGTGCCCGGATCAGGGGGCTTTGTTTTACTCGATCAGGGGACTTTGTTATACTCGATCAGTGGACTTTGTTATACTCGATCAGGGGACTTTGTTATACTCGTCGAGGGGGCTTTGTTATACTCGATTAAGGGACATTGTTATACTCGATCAGAGGACTTTGTTACACTAGATCAGGGGACTTTATTATGCTCGATCAGGGGACTTAGTTATACTCGATGAGGATCCTTTTATTATACTCGATTAGGGGACTTTGTTCTACTCGATCAGGGGACTTTGTTTTTCTCGATCAAGGGACTTTGTTATACTCGTCGAGCGGGCTTTGTTATACTCGATTAGGGGACTTTGTTATGCTCGTTCAGAGGACTTTGTTACACTAGATCAGGGGACTTTGTTATACTCGATCAGGGGACTTTGTTATACTCGATGAACGGGCTTTGTTTTACTCGATCAGGGGACTTTGTTATACTCGATCTGGGGACTTTGTTATACTCGATCAGGGAACTTTGTTACAGTCGATCAGGGGACTTTGTTTTACTCGTTCTTGAGACTTTGTTATACTCCATTAGGGTCCTTTATTATATTCGCTCAGGGGACTTAGTTATACTCGATCAAGGGACTTTGTTATACTCGATCAGGCGACTTTGTTATACTCGATCAGGGGACTTCGTTATTCTCGATCAGGGGACTTTGTTTTACTCGATCAGAGCACTTTGTTATACTCGATCTTGGGACTTTGTTATACTCCATTAGGGTCCTTTGTTTTAATCAATCAGGGGACTTAGTTATACTCTATCAGGGGACTTTGTTATATATTTGTAAACAGGGACTTTGTTATACTCGTCGAGGGGGCTTTGTTATACTCGATTAGGGGACTTTGCTATACTCGATCAGAGGAGCTTGTTACACTAGATCAGGGGACTTTGTTATACTCGATCAGGGGACTTTGCTATACTCGATGATTGGGCTTTGTTTTACTCGATTAGGGGACTTTGTTATACTCGATGAGGGGACTTTGGTATACTCGATTAGGGGACATTGTTATACTCGATCAGAGGACTTTATTACATTAGATCAGGGGACTTTATTATGCTCGATCAAGGGACTTAGTTATACTCGATCAGGGGACTTTGTTATACTCGATGAGGGGGCTTTGTTTTACTCGATCAGGGGACTTTGTTATACTCGTCGAGGGTGGCTTTGTTATACTCGATTAGGGGACATTGTTATACTCGATCAGAGGACTTTGTTACACTAGATCAGGGGACTTTATTATGCTCGATCAGGGTTCTAGTTGGTACTAATACCAGGGACTTTGTTTTTCTCGATCAAGGGACTTTGTTATACTCGATCAGGGGACTTTGTTATACTCGAACAGGGGACTTTGTTATACTCGATCAGGGGACTTTGTTATACTCGATCAGGGGACTTTGTTATACTCGATCATGGGACTTTGTTATACTCGTCGAGGGGGCATTTTTATACTCGATTAGGGGACTTTGTTATACTCGATCTGGGGACTTTGTTATACTCGATCAGGGAACTTTGTTACAGTCGATCAGGGGACTTTGTTTTACTCGTTCTTGAGACTTTGTTATACTCCATTAGGGTCCTTTATTATATTCGATCAGGGGACTTAGTTATACTCGATCAAGGGACTTTGTTATACTCGATCAGGCGACTTTGTTATACTCGATCAGGGGACTTCGTTATTCTCGATCAGGGGACTTTGTTTTACTCGATCAGAGCACTTTGTTATACTCGATCTTGGGACTTTGTTATACTCCATTAGGGTCCTTTGTTTTAATCAATCAGGGGACTTAGTTATACTTGCATCAGGACTTGTTTTACTCGGGATCAGGGACTTTGTTATACTCGATCAGGGGACTTTGTTATACTCGATGAGGGGACTTTGTTATACTCGACCAGGGGCCTTTGTTATACTCGATCAGGGGGCTTTGTTATACTCGATCAGTGGACTTTGTTATGCTCGATCGGGGAATTTGTTATACTCGATTAGGGGGCTTTTTTATACTCGATCAAGGACTTTGTTATACTCGGTCAGGGGTGCTTGTTTTACTTGATCATGGAACTTTGTTATACTCGATCAGGGAACTTTGTTATACTCGATGAGGGGACTTTGTTATACTCGATCTTGGGTCTTTGTTTTACTCCATTAGGGTCATTTGTTATACTCAATCAGGAGACTTAGTTATACTCGATCAGGGGACTTTGTTATACTCGATTAGAGGGCTTTGTTATACTCGATCAGGGGACTTTGTTATACTCGATCAGAAGACTTTGCTATACTCGATCTTCGGACTTTGTTATTCTCCATTAGGGTCCTTTGTTAAACTCAATGAAAGGACTTAGTTATACTCGATTAGGGGACTTTGTTAGACTCGATCAGAGGACTTTGTTACACTAGATCAGGGGACTTTGTTATACTCGATGAGGGGGCTTTGTTTAACTCGATCAGGGACTTCGTTATACTCGATCAGGGGACTTTGTTTTACTCGATCAGGGGACTTTGTTATGCTCGATCAGGGGACTTTGTTATACTCGATTAGGGGGCTTTTTATACTCGATCAAGGACTTTGTTATACTCGATCAGGGGTGTTTGTTTTACTCGATCATGGAACTTTGTTATACTCGATCAGGGAACTTTGTTATACTCGATGAGGGGACTTTGTTATACTCGATCTTGGGACTTTATTTTACTCCATTAGGGTCCTTTGTTATACTCAATCAGGGGACTTAGTTATACTCGATCAGGGGTCTTTGTTATACTCGATTAGGGGGCTTTGTTTAACTCGATCAGGGACTTAGTTATACTCGATTAGGGGACTTTGTTATACTCGATTAGGGGACTTTGTTATATTCGATCTTGAGACGTTGTTATAGTCCATTAGGTTCCTTTATTATACTCGATCAGGGGACTTTGTTATACTCGATCCGGGGCTTTATTATACTCGATAAGGGGACTTTGTTATACTCGACCAGGGGCCTTTGTTATACTCGATGAGGGGACTTTGTTATTCTCGATGAGGGGACTTTGTTATACTCGATCTTGGGACTTTGTTAAACTCGATCTTGGGACTTTGTTAAACTCGATCAGCGGACTTTGTTATACTCGATCAGGGGGCTTTGATTTACTCGATCTTGGGACTTTGTTATACTCGATCAGGGGGCTTTGTTTTACTCGATCAGGGACTTTGTTATTTTCGACCAAGGGCCTTTGATATACTCGAGTCGGGGAATAGGTTATACTCGATCAGAGGACTTTGTTATACTCGATCAGGGGACTTTGTTGTACTCGATCAGGGGACTTTGTCATACTCAATCAGGGGACTTTGTTAAATGTTATACTCGATCTTGAGACTTTGTTATTGTCCATTAGGGTCCTTTATTATACTCGATCTTGAGACTTTGTTATACTCCATTAGGGTCCTTTGTTATACTCAATCAGGGGACTCAGTTATACTCGATCAGGGGACTTTGTTATACTCGATTAGGGGGCTTTGTTATACTCGATCAGGGGACTTTGTTATACTCGATCAGAAGACTTTGTTATACTCGATCTTGGGACTTTGTTATACTCCATTAGAGTCCTTTGTTAAACTCAATCAGGGGACTTAGTTATACTCGATTATGGGACTTTGTTATACTCGATCAGAGGACTTTGTTACACTAGATCAGGGGACTTTGTTATACTCGATGAGGGGGCTTTGTTTTACTCTATCAGGGGACTTTGTTATACTCGATCAGGGGACTTTGTTATACGCGATTAGGGGACTTTGTTATACTCGATCTTGAGACGTTGTTATAGTCCATTAGGGTCCTTTATTATACTCGATCAGGGGACTTAGATATACTCGAACAGGGGACTTTGTTATACTCGATCAGGGGACTCAGTTATACTCGATCAGGGAAGAGTTATTTTCGATCAGGGGACTTTATTTTACTCGATGAGAGGACTTTGTTATACTCGATCTTGGAACTTTGTTATACTGCATTAGGGTCCTTTGTTATACTCAATCAGGGGACTTAGTTATACTCTATCAGGGGACATTGTTTTACTCGATCAAGGGACTTTGTTATACTCGATGAGGGGACTTTGTTATACTCGATGAGGGGACTTTGTTATACTCGACCAGGGGCCTTTGTCATACTCGATCAGGGGGCTTTGTTATACTCGATCAGGGGACTTTGTTATGCTCGATCAGGGGACTTTCTTATACTCGATTAGGGGGCTTTTTTATACTCGATCAAGGACTTTGTTATACTCGATCAGGGAACTTTGTTATACTCGATGAGGGGACTTTGTTATACTCTATCTTGGGACTTTGTTTTACTCCATTAGGGTCCTTTGCTATACCCAATCTGGGGACTTAGTTATACTCGATCAGGGGACTTTGTTATTCTCGATTAGGGGGCTTTGTTATACTCGATCAGGGGACTTTGTAATACTCGATCAGAAGACTTTGTTATACTCGATCATGGGACTTTGTTATACTCCATTATGGTCCTTTATTAAACTCAATGAGGGGACTTTTTTATACTCGATTAGGGGACTTTGTTAGACTCGATCAGAGGAGTTTGTTACACTAGATGAGGAGACTTTGTTATACTCGATGAGGGGGCTTTGTTTAACTCGATCAGGGACTTAGTTATACTCGATCAGGG
This sequence comes from Homarus americanus, assembly GCF_018991925.1. NCBI lineage: Eukaryota > Metazoa > Arthropoda > Malacostraca > Decapoda > Nephropidae > Homarus > Homarus americanus. The sequence goes on along the minus strand of NW_024735534.1, from coordinate 8,949 downwards.
GACTTTGTTTTACTCGATCAGGGGACTTTGTTTTACTCGATCAGGGGACTTTGTTATACACGACCAGGGGCCTTTGTTATATTCGATCAGGGGACTTTGTTATTCTGGATGAGGGGACTTTGTTATACTCGATCTTGGGACTTTGTTAAACTCGATCTTGGGACTTTGTTAAACTCGATCAGCGGACTTTGTTATACTCGATCAGGGGGCTTTGATTTACTCGATCTTGGAACTTTGTTATACTGCATTAGGGTCCTTTGTTATACTCCAAGCAATCAGGGACTCTTGTTATAATTTCAGACGGGGACTTTGTTATACCTGATTAGGAGGGCTTTGGTTATACTCTTGATCAGGGACTTTGTTATACTCGATCAGGGGACTTTGTTATACTCTGGGATCAGGGGACCTTGTTATATCGATCAGGGAATTATCATACTCTCGATCAGGGACCGCTCTGCACTTGGATCTTGAGACTTTGTTGCGCCTCCCATTATCCTTATTATACTCTGATCAGGGACTTAGTTACTCAATGAGGGGACTTTTTTATACTCGATTAGGGGACTTTGTTAGACTCTATCAGAGGAGTTTGTTACACTAGATCAGGAGACTTTGTTATACTCGATGAGGGGGCTTTGTTTAACTCGATCAGGGACTTAGTTATACTCGATCAGGGGACTTTGTTTTACTCGATCAGGGGACTTTGTTTTACTCGATCAGGGGACTTTGTTATATATGACCAGGGGCCTTTGTTATATTCGATCAGGGGACTTTGTTATTCTGGATGAGGGGACTTTGTTATACTCGATCTTGGGACTTTGTTAAACTCGATCTTGGGACTTTGTTAAACTCGATCAGCGGACTTTGTTATACTCGATCAGGGGGCTTTGATTTACTCGATCTTGGAACTTTGTTATACTGCATTAGGGTCCTTTGTTATACTCAATCAGGGGACTTTGTTATACTCGATCAGGGGACTTTGTTACACTCGATTAGAGGGCTTTGTTATACTCGATCAGGGGACTTTGTTATACTCGATCAGGGGACTTTGTTATACTCGATCAGGGGACTTTGTTATACTCGATCAGGGGACTTTGTTATACTCGATCAGGGGAATTATCATACTCGATCAGGGGACTTTGTTATACTCGATCTTGAGACTTTGTTATACTCCATTACGGTCCTTTATTATACTCGATCAGGGGACTTAGTTATACTCGATTAGGGGACTTTGTTATAATCGATCAGGGGACTTTGTTATACTCGATAAGGGGACTTTGTTTTAATCGATCAGAGGACTTTGTTATACTCGATCAAGGGACTTTGTTATACTCTAACAGGGGACTTTGTTATTCTCGATCAGGGGACTTTGTTATACTCGATCGGGGGACTTTGTTATACTCGATGAGGGACTTTGTTATACTCGTCGAGGGGGCTTTGTTATACTCGATTAAGGGACTTTGCTATACTCGATCAGAGGACCTTGTTACATTAGATCAGGGGACTTTGTTATACTCGATCAGGGGACTTTGCTATACTCGATGATTGGGCTTTGTTTTACTCGATTAGGGGACTTTGTTATACTCGATCAGGGGACTTTGTTATACTCGATTAGGGGACATTGTTATACTCGATCAGAGGACTTTATTACACTAGATCAGGGGACTTTATTATGCTCGATCAGGGGACTTAGTTATACTCGATCAGGGGACTTTGTTATACTCGATGAGGGGGCTTTGTTTTACTCGATCAGGGGACTTTGTTATACTCGTCGAAGGGGCTTTGTTATACTCGATTTGGGGACATTGTTATACTCGATCAGAGGACTTTGTTACACTAGATCAGGGGACTTTATTATGCTCGATCAGGGGACTTAAATATACTCGATCAGGGGACTTTGTTATACTCGATCAGGGGACTTTGTTCTACTCGATCAGGGGACTTTGTTTTTCGGATCAAGGCGACTTGTTATGCTCCGTCGAGCGGGCTTTGTTATACTCGATTAGGGGACTTTGTTATACTCGTTCAGAGGACTTTGTTACACTAGATCAGGGGACTTTGTTATACTCTATCAGGGGACTTTGTTATACTCGATGAGGGGCTTTGTTTTACTCGATCAGGGGACTTTGTTATACTCGATCTGGGGACTTTGTTATACTCGATCAGGGAACTTTGTTACAGTCGATCAGGGGACTTTGTTTTACTCGTTCTTGAGACTTTGTTATACTCCATTAGGGTCCTTTATTATACTCGATCAGGGGACTTAGTTATACTCGATCAGGGGACTTTGTTATACTCGATCAGGCGACTTTGTTATACTCGATCAGGGGACTTCGTTATACTCGATCAGGGGACTTTGTTTTACTCGATCAGATGACTTTGTTATACTCGATCTTGGGACTTTGTTATACTCCATTAGGGTCCTTTGTTTTACTCAATCAGGGGACTTAGTTATACTCTATCAGGGGACTATGTTATACTCGATGAGGGGACTTTCTTATACTCGACCAGGGGCCTTTGTTATACTCGATCAGGGGGCTTTGTTATACTCGATCAGGGGACTTTGTTATGCTCGATCGGGGAATTTGTTATACTCGATTAGGGGGCTTTTTTATACTCGATCAAGGACTTTGTTATACTCGATCCCCGGTGCTTGTTTTACTCGATCATGGAACTTTGTTATACTCGATCAGGGAACTTTGTTATACTCGATGAGGGGACTTTGTTATACTCGATCTTGGGTCTTTGTTTTACTCCATTAGGGTCCTTTGTTATACTCAATCTGGGGACTTAGTTATACTCGATCAGGGGACTTTGTTATACTCGATCAGGGGACTTTGTTATACTCGATCAGAAGACTTTGCTATACTCGATCTTCGGACTTTGTTATTCTCCATTAGGGTCCTTTGTTAAACTCAATGAGGGGACTTAGTTATACTCGATTAGGGGACTTTGTTAGACTCGATCAGAGGACTTTGTTACACTAGATCAGGGGACTTTGTTATACTCGATGAGGGGGCTTTGTTTAACTCGATCAGGGACTTCGTTATACTCGATCAGGGGACTTTGTTTTACTCGATCAGGGGACTTTGTTATGCTCGATCAGGGGACTTTGTTATACTCGATTAGGGGGCATTTTATACTCGATCAAGGACTTTGTTATACTCGATCAGGGAATTTTGTTATACTCGATGAGGGGACTTTGTTATACTCGATCTTGGGACTTTATTTTACTCCATTAGGGTCCTTTGTTATACTCAATTAGGGGACTTAGTTATACTCGATCAGGGGATATTGTTATACTCGATAAGGGGCTTTGTTTAACTCGATCAGGGACTTAGTTATACTCGAGTAGGGGACTTTGTTATACTCGATTAGGGGCCTTTGTTATACTCGATCTTGAGACGTTGTTATAGTCCATTAGGGTCCTTTATTATACTCGATCAGGGGACTTTGTTATACTCGATCCGGGGCTTTATTATACTCGATAAGGGGACTTTGTTATACTCGACCAGGGGCCTTTGTTATACTCGATCAGGGGACTTTGTTATTCCCGATGAGGGGACTTTGTTATACTCGATCTTGGGACTTTGTTAAACTCGATCTTGGGACTTTGTTAAACTCGATCAGCGGACTTTGTTATACTCGATCAGGGGGCTTTGATTTACTCGATCTTGGGACTTTGTTATACTCGATCAGGGGGCTTTGTTTTACTCGATCAGGGACTTGGTTATTTTCGACCAAGGGTCTTTGATATACTCGAGTCGGGGAATAGGTTATACTCGATCAGAGGACTTTGTTATACTCGATCAGGGGACTTTGTTGTACTCGATCAGGGGACTTTGTCATACTTAATCAGGGGACTTTGTTAAATGTTATACTCGATCTTGAGACTTTGTTATAGTCCATTAGGGTCCCTTATTATACTCGATCATGAGACTTCGTTATACTCCATTAGGGTCCTTTGTTATACTCAATCAGGGGACTTAGTTATACTCGATCAGGTGACTTTGTTATACTCGATTAGAGGGCTTTGTTATACTCGATCAGGGGACTTTGTTATACTATATGAGAAGACTTTGTTATACTCGATCTTGGGACTTTGTTATACTCCATTAGGGTCCTTTGTTAAACTCAATCAGGGACTTAGTTATACTCGATTATGGGACTTTGTTATACTCGATCAGAGGACTTTGTTACACTAGATCAGGGGACGTTGTTATACTCGATGAGGGGGCTTTGTTTTACTCTATGAGGGGACTTTGTTTTACTCGATCAGGGGACTTTGTTATACGCGATTAGGGGACTTTGTTATACTCGATCTTGAGACGTTGTTATAGTCCATTAGGGTCCTTTATTATACTCGATCAGGGGACTTAGATATACTCGAACAGGGGACTTTGTTATACTCGATCAGGGGACTTTGTTATACTCGATCAGGGAAGAGTTATTTTCGATCAGGGGACTTTATTTTACTCGATCAGATGACTTTGTTATACTCGATCTTGGGACTTTGTTATACTGCATTAGGGTCCTTTGTTATACTCAATCAGGGGACTTAGTTATACTCTATCAGGGGACATTGTTTTACTCGATCAGGGGCCTTGTTATACTCGATGAGGGGACTTTGTTATACTCGATGAGGGGACTTTGTTATACTCGACCAGGGGCCTTTGTTATACTCGATTAGGGGGCTTTTTTATACTCGATTAAGGACTTTGTTATACTCGATCAGGGAACTTTGTTATACTCGATGAGGGGACTTTGTTATACTCGATCTTGGGACTTTGTTTTACTCCATTAGGGTCCTTTGTTATACTCAATCTGGGGACTTAGTTATACTCGATCAGGGGACTTTGTTATTCTCGATTAGGGGGCTTTGTTATACTCGATTAGGGGACTTTGTAATACTCGATCAGAAGACTTTGTTATACTCGATCTTGGGACTTTGTTATACTCCTTTAGGGTCCTTTATTAAACTCAATGAGGGGACTTAGTTATACTCGATTAGGGGACTTTGTTAGACTCGATCAGAGGAGTTTGTTACACTAGATCAGGAGACTTTGTTATACTCGATGAGGGGGCTTTGTTTAACTCGATCAGGGACTTAGTTATACTCGATCAGGGGACTTTGTTATACTCGATTAGGGGACTTTGTTATACTTGATCTTGAGACGTTGTTATAGTCCATTAGGGTCCTTTATTATACTCGATCAGGGGACTTTGTTATAATCGATCAGGGGACTTTGTTATACGCGATTATGGGACCTTGTTATACTCGATCTTGAGACGTTGTTATAGTCCATTAGGTTCCTTTATTATACTCGATCAGGGGACTTAGATATACTCGAACAGGGGACTTTGTTATACTCGATCAGGGGACTTTGTTATACTCGATCAGGGAAGAGTTATTCTCGATCAGGGGACTTTATTTTACTCGATCAGAGGACTTTGTTATACTCGATCTTGGGACTTTGTTATACTGCATTAGGGTCCTTTGTTTTACTCAATCAGGGGACTTAGTTATACTCGATCCGGGGCTTTATTATACTCGATAAGGGGACTTTGTTATACTCGACCAGGGGACTTTGTTATACTCGATCAGGGGACTTTGTTATACTAGATCAAGGGACTTTGTTAAACTGGATCAGGGGCCTTTGTTATACTCCATTAGGGGCTTTTGATATACTGGATCAGGGGACTTTGTTGTAATCGATCAAGGGGCTTTGTTATACTCGATCAGGGGACTTGGTTATACTCGATCGGAAGACTTTGTTATACTCGATCTTGGGACTTTGTTATACTCCAATAGGGTCCTTTGTATACTTGATCAGGGGACTTTGATATACTCGACCAGGGGCCTTTGTTATATTCGATAAAGGGCCTTTGTTATATTCGATGAGGGGACTTTGTTATACTCGAACTTGGGACTTTGTTAAACTCGATCAGGGGCCTTTGTTATACTGGATCAAGGGACTTCGTTATAATCGATCAAAGGACTTTGTTATGCTCGATCAGGGGGCTTTGTTATACTCGATCAGGAGACTTTGTATATACTCAACTAGGGACTTTGTTATATTCGGTCAGGGGCCTTTCTTATACTCGATCAGGGGACTTTGTTATACTCGATCAGGGGACTTTGTTATACTCGATCAAGGGACTTTGTTATACTCGATCAAGGGGCTTTGTTTTTCTCGATCAAGGGACTTTGTTATACTCGATCAGGGGACTTTTTATACACGATCAGGGGACTTTGTTATACTCAATCAGGGGACTTTATTATAATCGATTAGGGGACTTTGTTATACTCGATCATGGGACTTTGTAATACTCGACGAGGTGGCTTTGTTATACTCGATCAGAGGACTTTGTTACACTCGAACAGGGGACTTTGTTATACTCGATCAGGGGACTTTGTTATACTCGATGAGTGGGCTTTGTTTTACTCGATCAGGGGACGTTGTTATACACGATCAGGGGACTTTGTTATACTCGATCAGGGGACTTTGTTATACTCGATCAGGGGACTTTATCATACTCGATCAGGGGACTTTGTTATACTCGATCTTGAGACTTTGTTATACTCCATTAGGGTCCTTTATTATACTCGATCAGGAAACTTAGTTATACTCGGTCAGGGGACTTTGTTATACTCGATCAGGGGACTTTGTTATACTCGATCAGGGGACTTTGTTTTAATCGATCAGAGGACTTTGTTATACTCGATCAGGGGACTTTGTTATACTCTAACAGGGGACTTTGTTATAATCGATCAGGGGACTTTGTTATACTCGACTAGGGGCCTTTGTTATATTCGATAAAGGGCCTTTGTTATATTCGATGAGGGGACTTTGATATACTCGATCTTGGGACTTTGTTAAACTCGATCAGGGGCCTTTGTTATACTGGATCAGAGGACTTTGTTATAATCGATCAAAGGACTTTGTTATGCTCGGTCAGGGGGCTTTGTTATACTCGATCAGGAAACTTTGTATATACTCAACTAGGGACTTTGTTATATTCGGTCAGGGACCTTTCTTATACTCGATCAGGGGGCTTTGTTAAACTCGATCAGGGGACTTTGTTATACTCGATCAGGGGACTTTGTTATACTCGATCAGGGGGCTTTGTTTTTCTCGATCAAGGGACTTTGTTATACTCGATCAGTGGAGTTTGTTATACTCGATCTGGGGACTTTATTATACTCAATCAGGGGACTTTATTATACTCGATTAGGGGACTTTGTTATACTCGAACAGGGGACTTTGTTATACTCGACGAGGTGGCTTTGTTATACTCGATCAGAGGACTTTGTTACACCCGATCAGGGGACTTTGTTATACTCGATCAGGGGACGTTGGATACTCGTTGAGGGGGCTTTGTTTTACTCGATCAGGGGACTTTGTTATACTCGATCAGGGGACTTTGTTATACTCGATCAGGGGACTTTGTTATTCTCGATCAGGGGACTTTATCATACTCGATCAGGGGACTTTGTTATACTCGATCTTGAGACTTTGTTATACTCCATTAGGGTCCTTTATTATACTCGATCAGGGGACTTAGTTTTACTCGATCAGGGGACTTTGTTATACTCGATCAGGGGACTTTGTTATACTCGATAAGGGAACTGTGTTTTAATCGATCAGAAGACTTTGTTATACTCGATCAGGGGACTTTGTTATACTCTAACAGGGGACTTTGTTATACTCGATCAGGGGACTTTGTTTTACTCGATCAGGGGACTTTGTTATACTCGTTCAGGGACTTTGTTATACTCGTCGAGGGGGCTTTGTTATACTCGATTAGGGGACTTTGCTATACTCGATTAGACGACTTTGTTACACTAGATCAGGGGACTTTGTTATACTCGATTAGGCGACATTGTTATACTCGATCAGAGGACTTTGTTACACTAGATCAGGGGACTTTATTATGCTCGATCAAGGGACTTAGTTATACTCGGTCAGGGGACTTTGTTATACTCGATCAGGGGACTTTGTTATACTCGATCAGGGGACTTTGTTCTACTCGATTAGTGGACTTTGTTTTACTCGATCAGGGGACTTTGAAATTCTCGATCTGGGGACTTTGTTATACTCGATCAGGGAAGTTTGTTACAGTCGATCAGGGGACTTTGTTATACTCGTTCTTGAGACTGTGTTATACTCCATTAGGGTTCTTTATTATACTCGATCAGGGGACTTAGTTATACTCAATCATAGGACTTTGTTATACTCGATCAGGCGACTTTGTTATACTCGATTAGGGGACTTCGTTATACTCGATCAGGGGACTTTATTATTCTCGATCAGAGGACTTTGTTATACTCGATGTGGGGACTTTGTTATACTTGACCAGGGGGCCTTTGTTATACTCGATCAGGGGGCTTTGTTATACTCGATCAGGGGACTTTGCTATGCTCGATCAGGCGACTTTGTTATACTCGATTAGGGGGCTTTTTTTTACTCGATCAAGGACTTTGTTATACTCGATCAGGGGTGTTTGTTTTACTCGATCATGGAACTTTGTTATACTCGATCAGGGAACTTTGTTATACTCGATGAAGGGACTTTGTTATACTCGATCTTGGGACTTTGTTTTACTCCATGAGGGTCCTTGGTTATACTCAATCAGAGGACTTAGTTATACTCGATCAGGGGACTTTATTATACTCGATTAGGGGGCTTTGTTATACTCGATCAGGGGACTTTGTTATACTCCATCAGAAGACTTTGTTATACTCGATCTTGGGACTTTGTTATACTCCATTAGGGTCCTTTGTTAAACTAAATGAGGGGACTTAGTTATACTCGATTAGGGGACTTTGTTAGACTCGATCAGAGGACTTTGTTACACTAGATCAGGGGACTTTGTTATACTCGATGAGGGGCTTTATTATACTCGATAAGGGGACTTTGTTATACTCGACGAGGAGACTTTGTTATACTC
>NW_024735533.1:0-21369 GCF_018991925.1 Homarus americanus | reverse complement strand
ATTGTGACCGGGGAACGCTACCTCTGGCCCACCAGGACACTAAAAGCATTGCTAGACTCTGCTATATTTCACACAAAGCCTGTTCAACGAGCTTATGGCGCCGTGAACCTCTAATGGGGACCCCCTGTGCCGCTTAGGTGATCAGAGCAACGTTTTACCAAATGTGGCTTCGAAACCCGAGGATCCATATATATTTCATTAGACCATTAAAGCACGCGGACTTCTACATATAATCAACACCTCACCCCATCAGGATTTGAACCCACAATCTTATAATTGTGTCCGGGGGACGCTACCTCTGGGCCACCAGGACATTAAAAGCAGTCTTAGACTCTGCTATATTTCACACAAAGCCTGTTCAACGATCTTATGGCGCCGTGAACCTCTAATAGGGACCACCCGTGCCGCTTAGGTGATCAGACCAACATTTTACCAAATGCCGCTTCGAAACACGAGGATCCATATATATTTCATTAGCCCAATAAAGCACGCGGACTTCTTCATATAATCAACACCTCACCCCACCAGGATTCGAACCAACAATCTTCTAATTGTGACCGGGGAACGCTACCTCTGGCCCACCAGGACACTAAAAGCATTCCGAGACTCTGCTATATTTCACACAAAGCCTGTTCAACGAGCTTATGGCGCCGTAAACCTCTAATGGGGACCCCCCGTGCCGCTTAGGTGATCAGAGCAACGTTTTACCAAATGTGGCTTCGAAACCCCAGGATCCATATATATCTCATTAGACAATTAAAGCACGCTGATTTCAACATATAATCAACACCTCACCCCACCAGGATATGAACCCACGATCTTATAATTGTGACCGGGGAACGCTACCTCTGGGCCACCAGGACACTAAAAGCAGTCCTAGACTCTGCTATATTTCACACAAAGCCTGTTCAATCTAGAAAGCTTTTTACGCCGTGGAACTCTAATGGGGGAACCACCCGTACGCTAGGTGATCGTGAGTAACGCTACTCAAACGCGTCAAAACGAGGATCCATATATTTCATTAGCCCAATAAAGCACGCAGACTTCTACATATAATCAACACCTCACCCCACCAGGATTTGAACCCACGGTCATATAATTGTGACCGGGGGACGCTACCTCTGGGCCACCAGGAAACTAAAAGCATTCCTAGACTCTGCTATATTTCACACAAAGCCTGTTCAACGAGCTTATGGCGCCGTGAACCTCTAATGGGGACCTCCCGTGCCGCTTAGGTGATCAGAGCAACGTTTTACCAAATGCAGCTTCGAAACCCGAGGATCCATAAATTTTTCATTAGCCCAATAAAGCACGCGGACTTCTACATATAATCAACACCTCACCCCATCAGGATTTGAACCCACGATCTTATAATTGTGACCAGGGAATGCTACCTCTGGGCCACCAGGACAATAAAAGCAGTCCTAGACTATGCTATATTTCACACAAAGCCTGTTCAACGGGCTTGTGGCACCGTGAACCTCTAATGGGGACCACCCGTGCCGCTTAAGTGATCAGAGCAACGTTTTACCAAATGCGGCTTCGAAACAAGGAGGATCCATAAATATTTCATTTGCCCAATAAAGCAAGCAGACTTCTACATATAATCAACACTTCACCCCACCAAGATTTGATACCACGATCTTATAATTGTGACCGGGGAACGCTACCTCTGGGCCACCAGGACAAGAAATGCAGTCCTAGACTCTGGTATATTTCACACAAAGCCTGTTCAACGAGCTTATGGCGCGGTGAAACTCTAATTGGGACCACCCGTGCAGCTTAGGTGATCAGAGCAACGTTTTACCAAATCCGGCTTCGAAACACGAGGATCCATATATATTTCATTAGCCCAATAAAGCACGCGAACGTCTACATATAATCAACACCTCACCCCATTAGGATTCAAACCCACGATCTTATAATTGTGACCGGGGTATGCTACCTCTGGGCCACCAGGACAATAAAAGCAGTCCTAGACTCTACTATATTTCACACATAGACTGTTCAACGACCTTATGGCGCCATGAACCTCTAATGGGGACCACCCGTGCCGCTTAGTTAATCAGAGCAACATTTTACCAAATCCGGCTTGGAAACACGAGGATCCATATATATTTCATAAGCCCAATAAATCACTCGGACGTCTACATATAATCAACACCTCACCCTACCAGGATTCAAACCCACGATCTTATAATTGTGACCGGGGTATGCTACCTCTGGGCCACCAGGACAATAAAAGCAGTCCTAGACTCTACTATATTTCACACAAAGCCTGTTCAACGACCTTATGGCGCCATGAACCTCTAATGGGGACCACCCGTGCCGCTTAGGTGATCAGGTCAACGTTTTACCAAATCTGGCTTCGAAACACGAGGATCCATATATATTTCATTAGCCCAAAAATGGACGCGGACTTCTACATATAATCAACACCTCACCCCTCCAGGATTTGAACCCACGATCCTATAATTGTGACCGGAGAACGCTACCTCTGGGCCACTAGGACAATAAAAGCAGTCCTAGACTCTGCTATATTTCACACAAAGCCTGTTCAACGAGCTTATGGCGCTGCGAACCACTATTGGGGACCACCCGTGCCGCTTAGGTGAACAGAGCAACGTTTTACCAAATGCGGCTTCGAAAAACGAGGATCCATATATACAGTATTTCATTAGCCCAATAAAGCACGCAGACTTCTACATATAATCAACACCTCACCCCACCAGGATTTGAACCCAAGGTCTTATAATTGTGACCCGGGGACGCTACCTCTGGGCCACCAGGAAACTAAAAGCATTCCTAGACTCTGCTATATTTCACACAAAGCCTGTTCAACGAGCTTATGGCGCCGTGAACCTCTAATGGGGACCACCCGTATGTTTAGTGATCAGAGTAACGCTTACCAAAAATGCATCTTCGAAACCCTCGAGGACTCCATATATTTTTCATTAGCCCAATAAAGCACGCCGGACTTCTCAAGATATATAATCAACACCTCACCCCACCAGGATTTGAACGCATGATCTTATAATTGTGACCCGGGAACGGTGCCTCTGAACCACCAGGAAACTAAAAGCAGTCCTAGACTGTTATATTTCACACAAAGCCTGTTGACTGAGCTTATGGCGCTGTGAACCTCTAATGGGGACCAATTCCGTGTCAGCTTAGGTGATCAGGAGAAACATTTCCACTAAATGCAAGCCAAACAAGAAGGATCCATATATTTCGACATCTAACAAAGCTACGCGGATTCCCTACACGAATTAAACCTCACCCCACTGGATTTGAACCTGACGATCTTTATAATTGTGACCGGGGAACGCTACCTCTGGGCCACCAGGACAATAAAAGCAGTCCTAGACTCTGCTATATTTCACACAAAGCCTGTTCAACGAGCTAATGGCGCCGTGAACCTCTAATGGGGACCACCCATGCCGCTTAGGTGATCAGAGCAACGTTTTACCAAATGCGGCTTCGAAACACGAGGATCCATATATATTTCATTAGACCAATAAAGCATGCGGCCTTCTTCATATAATCAACACCTCACCCCACTAGGATTCGAACCCACGATCTTCTAATTGTGACCGGGGAACGCTACCTCTGGCCCACCAGGACACTAAAAGCATTACTAGACTCTGCTATATTTCACACAAAGCCTGTTCAACGAGCTTATGGCGCCGTGAACCTCTAATGGGGACCCCCCGTGCCGCTTAGGTGATCAGAGCAACGTTTTACCAAATGTGGCTTCGAAACCCGAGGATCCATATATATTTCATTAGACCATTAAAGCACGCGGACTTCTACATATAATCAACACCTCACCCCACCAGGATTTGAACCCACAATCTTATAATTGTGACCGGGGGACGCTACCTCTGGGCCACCAGGACATTAAAAGCAGTCTTAGACTCTGCTATATTTCACACAAAGCTTGTTCAACGATCTTATGGCGCCGTGAACCTCTAATAGGGACCACCCGTGCCGCTTAGGTGATCAGACCAACATTTTACCAAATGCCGCTTCGAAACACGAGGATCCATATATATTTCATTAGCCCAATAAAGCACGCGGACTTCTTCATATAATCAACACCTCACCCCACCAGGATTCGAACCAACGATCTTCTAATTGTGACCGGGGAACGCTACCTATGGCCCACCAGGACACTAAAAGCATTCCGAGACTCTGCTATATTTCACACAAAGCCTGTTCAACGAGCTTATGGCGCCGTAAACCTCTAATGGGGACCCCCCGTGCCGCTTAGGTGATCAGAGCAACGTTTTACCAAATGTGGCTTCGAAACCCCAGGATCCATATATATTTCATTAGACAATTAAAGCACGCTGACTTCAACATATAATCAACACCTCACCCCACCAGGATTTGAACCCACGATCTTATAATTGTGACTGGGGAACGCTACCTCTGGGCCACCAGGACACTAAAAGCAGTCCTAGACTCTGCTATATTTCACACAAAGCCTGTTCAACGAGCTTTTGGCGCCGTGAACGTCTAATGGGGACCACCCGTGCCGCTTAGGTGATCAGAGCAACGTTTTACCAAATGCGGCTTCGAAAAACGAGGATCCATATTTATTTCATTAGCCCAATAAAGCACGCAGACTTCTACACATAATCAACACCTCACCCCACCTGGATTTGAACCCACGGTCTTATAATTGTGACCGGGGGACGCTACCTCTGGGCCACCAGGAAACTAAAAGCATTCCTAGACTCTGCTATATTTCACACAAAGCCTGTTCAACGAGATTATGGCGCCGTGAACCTCTAATAGGGACCACCCGTGCGGCTTAGGTGATCAGAGCAACGTTTTACCAAATACATCTTCGAAACCCGAGGATCCATATATTTTTCATTAGCCCAATAAAGCACGCGGACTTCTACATATAATCAACACCTCACCCCATCAGGATTTGAACCCACGATCTTATAATTGTGACCGGGGAATGCTACCTCTGGGCCACCAGGACAATAAAATCATTCCTAGACTCTGCTATATTTCACACAAAGCCTGTTCAACGGGCTTGTGGCACCGTGAACCTCTAATGGGGACCACCCGCGCCGCTTAGGTGATCAGAGCAACGTTTTACCAAATGCGGCTTCGAAACAAGGAGGATCCATAAATATTTCATTTGCCCAATAAAGCAAGCAGACTTCTACATATAATCAACACTTCACCCCACCAAGATTTGAACCCACGATCTTATAATTGTGACCGGGGAACGCTACCTCTGGGCCACCAGGACAAGAAATGCAGTCCTAGACTCTGGTATATTTCACACAAAGCCTGTTCAACGAGCTTATGGCGCGGTGAAACTCTAATGGGGACCACCCGTGCAGCTTAGGTGATCAGAGCAACGTTTTACCAAATCCGGCTTCGAAACACGAGGATCCATATATATTTCATTAGCCCAATAAAGCACGCGAACTTCTACATATAATCAACACCTCACCCCATTAGGATTCAAACCCACGATCTTATAATTGTGACCGGGGTATGCTACCTCTGGGCCACCAGGACAATAAAAGCAGTCCTAGACTCTACTATATTTCACACATAGACTGTTCAACGACCTTATGGCGCCATGAACCTCTAATGGGGACCACCCGTGCCGCTTAGTTAATCAGAGCAACATTTTACCAAATCCGGCTTGGAAACACGAGGATCCATATATATTTCATAAGCCCAATAAATCACTCGGACGTCTACATATAATCAACACCTCACCCTACCAGGATTCAAACCCACGATCTTATAATTGTGACCGGGGTATGCTACCTCTGGGCCACCAGGACAATAAAAGCAGTCCTAGACTCTACTATATTTCACACAAAGCCTGTTCAACGACCTTATGGCGCCATGAACCTCTATTGGGGACCACCCGTGCCGCTTAGGTGATCAGGTCAACGTTTTACCAAATCTGGCTTCGAAACACGAGGATCCATATATATTTCATTAGCCCAAAAAAGGACGCGGACTTTTACATATAATCAACACCTCACCCCTCCAGGATTTGAACCCACGATCCTATAATTGTGACCGGAGAACGCTACCTCTGGGCCACTAGGACAATAAAAGCAGTCCTAGACTCTGCTATATTTCACACAAAGCCTGTTCAACGAGCTTATGGCGCTGCGAACCACTATTGGGGACCACCCGTGCCGCTTAGGTGAACAGAGCAACGTTTTACCAAATGCGGCTTCGAAAAACGAGGATCCATATATATTTCATTAGCCCAATAAAGCACGCAGACTTCTACATATAATCAACACCTCACCCCACCAGGATTTGAACCCAAGGTCTTATAATTGTGACCGGGGGACGCTACCTCTGGGCCACCAGGAAACTAAAAGCATTCCTAGACTCTGCTATATTTCACACAAAGCCTGTTCAACGAGCTTATGACGCCGTGAACCTCTAATGGGGACCACCCGTGCCGCTTAGGTGATCAGAGCAACGTTTTACCAAATGCATCTTCGAAACCCGAGGATCCATATATTTTTCATTAGCCCAATAAAGCACGCGGACTTCTACATATAATCAACACCTCACCCCACCAGGATTTGAACCCACGATCTTATAATTGTGACCGGGGAATGCTACCTCTGGGCCACCAGGACACTAAAAGCAGTCCTAGACTCTGCTATATTTCACACAAAGACTGTTCAACGAGCTTTTGGCGCCATAAACCTCTAATGGGGACCACCCGTGCCGCTTAGGTGATCAGAGAAACATTTTACCAAATGCGGCTTCGAAACAAGAAGGATCCATATATATTTCATTAGCCCAATAAAGCATGCGGACTTCTACATTTAATCAAAACCTCACCCCACCTGGATTTGAACCCACGATCTTATAATTGTGACCGGGGAACGCTACCTCTGGGCCACCAAGACAATAAAAGTAGGCCTAGACTCTGCTATATTTCACACAAAGCCTGTTCAACGAGCTTATGGCGCCGTGAACCTCTAATGGGGACCACCCATGCCGCTTAGGTGATCAGAGCAACGTTTTACCAAATGCGGCTTCGAAACACGAGGATCCATATATATTTCATTAGACCAATAAAGCATGCGGCCTTCTTCATATAATCAACACCTCACCCCACCAGGATTCGAACCCACGATCTTCTAATTGTGACCGGGGAACGCTACCTCTGGCCCACCAGGACACTAAAAGCATTGCTAGACTCTGCTATATTTCACACAAAGCCTGTTCAACGAGCTTATGGCGCCGTGAACCTCTAGTGGGGACCCCCTGTGCCGCTTAGGTGATCAGAGCAACGTTTTACCAAATGTGGCTTCGAAACCCGAGGATCCATATATATTTCATTAGACCATTAAAGCACGCGGACTTCTACATATAATCAACACCTCACCCCACCAGGATTTGAACCCACAATCGTATAATTGTGTCCGGGGGACGCTACCTCTGGGCCACCAGGACATTAAAAGCAGTCTTAGACTCTGCTATATTTCACACAAAGCCTGTTCAACGATCTTATGGCGCCGTGAACCTCTAATAGGGACCACCCGTGCCGCTTAGGTGATCAGACCAACATTTTACCAAATGCCGCTTCGAAACACGAGGATCCATATATATTTCATTAGCCCAATAAAGCACGCGGACTTCTTCATATAATCAACACCTCACCCCACCAGGATTCGAACCAACGATCTTCTAATTGTGACCGGGGAAAGCTACCTCTGGCCCACCAGGACACTAAAAGCATTCCGAGACTCTGCTATATTTCACACAAAGACTATTCAACGAGCTTATGGCGCCGTAAACCTCTAATGGGGACCCCCCGTGCCGCTTAGGTGATCAGAGCAACGTTTTACCAAATGTGGCTTCGAAACCCCAGGATCCATATATATTTCATTAGACAATTAAAGCATCGCCGCTGACGCAACATATAATCAACACCTCACCCCACCAGGATTCGAACCTACCCATCTTATAATTGTGACCGAACGCTAATTTCTGGGCCACTAGGACACTAAAAAGCAGTCCTAGACTCCAGATCCAAAGCCTGTCTAACGAGCTTTTGGCGCCAGGAACTCTCTAATGGGGACCACCCATTCCGCTTAGGTGATCAGAGCAACGTTTTACCAAATGGGGCTTCGAAACCCGAGGATCCATATATATTTCATTAGACCATTAAAGCACGCGGACTTCTACATATAATCAACACCTCACCCCACCAGGATTTGAACCCACAATCTTATAATTGTGACCGGGGGACGCTACCTCTGGGCCACCAGGACATTAAAAGCAGTTCTAGACTCTGCTATATTTCATACAAAGCCTGTTCAACGAGCTTATACGCCGCGGAAGGAACCCTAATGGGACCACCCGTGCCGCGAGGATCAGGAGCAACGTAAGCGCCAAATGCAGCTTCAAACCCGAGGATCCATAAATTTTCATTAGCCCAATAAAGACGCGGACTTCTACATATAATCAACACTCACCCCATCAGGATTTCAACCTAATGATCTTATAATTGTGACCAGAATGCTACCTCTGGGCCACCAGGACACAATAAAAGCAGTCCCAGAATATGCTATATATTTCACACAAAGCCTGTCTAACGAGCTTATGGCTGCGAACTCTCATGGGACCACTCCGTGCCGCTTAGTGATCAGAGCAACGTTTTACCAAATGCGGCTTCGAAACACGAGGAACCATATATATTTCATTAGCCCAATAAAGCAAGCAGACTTCTACATATAATCAACACCTCACCCCACCAGGATTTGAACCCACAATCTTATAATTGTGATCGGGGGACGCTACCTCTGGGCCACCAGGACAATAAAAGCAGTCCTAGACTCTGCTATATTTCACACAGAGCATGTTCAACGAGCTTATGGCGCCGTGAACCTCTTATGGGGACCCCCCGTGCCGCTTAGGTGATCAGAGCAACGTTTTACCAAATGTGGCTTCGAATCCTGAGGATCCACATATATTTCATTAGACCATTAAAGCACGCGGACTTCTACATATAATCAACACCTCACCCCACCAGGATTTGAACCCAGGGTCTTATAATTGTGACCGGGGGACGCTACCTCTGGGCCACCAGGAAACTAAAAGCATTCCTAGACTCTGCTATATTTCACACAAAGCCTGTTCAACGAGCTTATGGCGCCGTGAACCTCTAATGGGGACCACCCATGCCGTTTGGTGATCAGAGCAACGTTTTACCAAATGCGGCTTCGAAACCCGAGGATCCACATATTTTTCATTAGCCCAATGAAGCACGCGGACTTCTACAAATAATCAACACCTCACCCCACCAGGATTTGAACCCACGATCTTATAATTGTGGCCGGGGAATGCTACCTCTGGGCCACCAGGACAATAAAAGCAGTCCTAGACTCTGCTATATTTTTCACACAAAGCCTGTTCAACGAGCTTATGGCGCGGAACCTCTAATGGGGACCACCCGTGTCGCTTAGGTGATCAGAGCAACGTTTTACCAAAGGCGGCTTCGAAACACGAGGATCCATATATATTTCATTAGCCCAATAAAGCACGCGGACTTCTTCATATTATCAATACCTCACCCCACCAGGATTCGAAACCACGATCTTATAATTGCAGACCGTGAAATACCCCAACAATGAGACACTAAAAGCAGTCCTAGACTCTGCCATATATTTCACACAAAGACTGTCAACGAGCTTTTATGCCGCGGAACCCTAATGGGGACCACCCATGTCATTTTAGGTGATCAGAGCAACGTTTACCAAATGCGCCTGAAACACGCTGATCCATATATATTTCATTAGCCCAATAAAGCACGCGACTTCCTACATATAATCAACACCTCACCCCACTCCAGGATTTGAACCCCACGATCTTATAATCATGGACTGGGACGCTTACTTGGGCCTTCCAGACAATAAAGCAGTCCTAGACTCTGCTATATTTAACATAAAGACTGTCTAACGAAGCTTATATGCCGAACCTCTAATGGGGACCACCCGTACGCTTTTAGGTGATCAGAGCAACGTTTTACCAAATGCCACTAAACACGAGGATCCAGGTGGTATCATTAGCCCAATAAATCACGCCGGACTTCTTCATATAATCAACACCTCACCCCACCAGGATTCGAACCCACGACCTTCTAATTGTGACCGGGGAACGCTACCTCTGGGCCACTAGGACACTAAAAGCATTCCTAGACTCTGCTATATTTCACACAAAGCCTGTTCAACGAGCTTATGGCGCCGTGAACCTCTAATGGGGACTAACCCGTGCCGCTTAGGTGATCAGAGCAAAATTTTTCCAAATGCGGCTTCGAAACCCGAGGATCCATGTATATTTCATTAGCCCAATAAAGCACGCGAACTTCTACATTTAATCAACACCTCACCCCACCAGGATTTGAACCCATGATCTTATAATTGTGACCGGGGAATGCTACCTCTGGGCCACCAGGACAATAAAAGCAGTCCTAAACTCTGTTATATTTCACACAAAGCCTGTTCAACGAGCTTATGGCGCCGTGAACCCTTAATGGGGACCACGAGTGCCGCTTAGGTGATCAAAACAACATTTTACCAAATGCGGCTTCGAAAGAAGAAGGATCCATATATATTTCATTAGCCCAATAAAGCACGCGGACGTCTACATATAATCAACACCTCACCTCACCAGGATTTGAACCCACGATCTTATAATTGTGACCGGGGAATGCTACCTCTGGGCCACCAGGACAATAAAAGCATTCCTAGACTCTGCTATACTTCACACAAAGCCTGTTCAACGGGCTTGTGGCACCGTGAACCTCAAATGGGGACCACCCGTGCCGCTTAGGTGATCAGAGCAACGTTTTACCAAATGCTGCTTCGAAACAAGGAGGATCCATAAATATTTCATTTGCCCAATAAAGCAAGCAGACTTCTACATATAATCAACACTTCACCCCACCAAGATTTGAACCCACGATCTTATAATTGTGACCGGGGAACGCTACCTCTGGGCCACCAGGACAAGAAATGCAGTCCTAGACTCTCGTATATTTCACACAAAGTCTGTTCAACGAGCTTATGGCGCGGTGAAACTCTAATTGGGACCACCCGTGCAGCTTAGGTGATCAGAGCAACGTTTTACCAAATCCGGCTTCGAAACATGAGGATCCATATATATTTCATTAGCCCAATAAAGCACGCGAACTTCTACATATAATCAACACCTCACCCCATCAGGATTCAAACCTACGATCTTATAATTATGACCGGGGTATGCTACCTCTGGGCCACCAGGAATATAAAAGCAGTCCTAGACTGTACTATATTTCACACAAAGACTGTTCAACGACCTTATGGCGCCATGAACCTCTAATGGGGACCACCCGTGCCGCTTAGTTAATCAGAGCAACATTTTACCAAATCCGGCTTGGAAACACGAGGATCCATATATATTTCATTAGCCCAATAAATCACCTTCCGGACGCCTACATATAATCAACACTCACCCTACCAGGATTCAAACCCACGATCTTATACCAGACTGCATGCTACCTCTAAATACCAGGACAATAAAAAGCAGTCCTAGACTCTAATATATTTCACACAAAGCCTGTTCAATTCAATTTTATGGCGCCATGAACCTCTAATGGGACCACCCGTGCCGCTTAGGTGATCAGGTCAACGTTTTACCAAATCTGGCTTCGAAACACGAGGATCCATATATATTTCATTAGCCCAAAAAAGCACGCGGACTTCTACATATAATCAACACCTCACACCACCAGGATTTGAACCCACGATCTTCTAAGTGTGACCGGAGAACGCTACCTCTGGGCCACTAGGACAATAAAAGCAGTCCTAGACTCTGCTATATTTCACACAAAGCCTGTTCAACGAGCTTATGGCGCTGTGAACCACTATAGGGGACCACCCGTGCCGCTTAGGTGAACAGAGCAACGTTTTACCAAATGCGGCTTCGAAACACGAGGATCCATATATATTTCATTAACCCAATAAAGCAAGCGGACTTCTACATATTATCAACGCCTCACCCCACCAGGATTTGAAGGCACGATCTTATAATAGTGACCGGGGAACGCTACCTCTGGACTAGAAGGACAATAAAAGCAGTCCTAGACACTCCTATATTTCACACAAAGCCTGTTCAACGAGCTTATGGCGCTGTGAACCTCTAATGGGGACAACCCGTGCCGCTTAGGTGATCAGAGCAACGTTTTACCAAATGCAGCTTCGAGTCACGAGGATCCATATATATTTCATTAGCCCAACAAAGCACGCGGACTTCTTCATATAATCAACACCTCACCCCACCAGGATTCGAACCCACGATCTTCTAATTGTGACCGGGGAACGCTACCTATGGGCCACCAGGACACTATAAGCAGAACTAGACTCTGTTATATTTCACACAAAGCCTGTTCAACGAGCTTATGGCGCCGTGAACCACTATAGGGGACCACCCGTGCCGGTTAGGTGATCAGAGCAACGTTTTACCAAATGCGGCTTCGAAACACGAGGATTCAAATATATTTCATTAGCCCAATAAAGCACTTGGACTTCTACATATAATCAACACCTCACCCCACCAGGATTCAAACCCACTGTCTTATAATTGTGACCGGGGTATGCTACCTCTGGGCCACCAGGACAAGAAATGCAGTCCTAGACTCTGGTATATTTCACACAAAGCCTGTTCAACGAGCTTATGGCGCGGTGAAACTCTAATTGGGACCACCCGTGCAGCTTAGGTGATCAGAGCAACGTTTTTCCAAATCCGGCTTCGAAACACGAGGATCGATATATATTTCATTAGCCCAATAAAGCACGCGAACTTCTACATATAATCAACACCTCACCCCATCAGGATTCAAACCCACGATCTTATAATTGTGATCGGGGTATGCTACCTCTGGGCCACCAGGACAATAAAAGCAGTCCTAGACTCTACTATATTTCACACAAAGACTGTTCAACGACCTTATGGCGCCATGAACCTCTAATGGGGACCACCCGTGCCGCTTACTTAATCAAAGCAACATTTTACCAAATCCGGCTTGGAAACACGAGGATCCATATATATTTCATTAGCCCAATAAATCACTCGGACGTCTACATATAATCAACACCTCACCCTACCAGGATTCAAACCCACGATCTTATAATTGTGACCGGGGTATGCTACCTCTGGGCCACCAGGACAATAAAAGCAGTCCTAGACTCTACTATATTTCGCACAAAGCCTGTTCAACGACCTTATGGCGCCATGAACCTCTAATGGGGACCACCCGTGCCGCTTTGGTGATCAGGTCAACGTTTTACCAAATCTGGCTTCGAAACACGAGGATCCATATATATTTCATTAGCCCAAAAAAGGACGCGGACATCTACATATAATCAACACCTCACCCCACCAGGATTTGAACCCACGATCCTATAATTGTGACCGGAGAACGCTACCTCTGGGCCACTAGGACAATAAAAGCAGTCCTAGACTCTGCTATATTTCACACAAAGCCTGTTCAACGAGCTTATGGCGCTGTGAACCACTATAGGGGACCACCCGTGCCGCTTAGGTGAACAGAGCAACGTTTTACCAAATGCGGCTTCGAAACACGAGGATCCATATATATTTCATTAACCCAATAAAGCAAGCGGACTTCTACATATTATCAACGCCTCACCCCACCAGGATTTGAAGCCACGATCTTATAATAGTGACCGGGGAACGCTACCTCTGGGCCAGAAGGACAATAAAAGCAGTCCTAGACACTCCTATATTTCACACAAAGCCTGTTCAACGACTCCATGGTGCTAGAACTCTATTGGGACAACCTGCACAAGATCGAGTAAACAAGCATAAAGGAGCTTGGTTTTCGAGACCGTATATATATTTATTAGCCCAACAAAGTACTGACTTCTTCATATAATCAACACCTCACCCCAACTCAGGATTCGAACTCCACGATCTTCTCTAATTGTGACCGGGGAAACGCCACCATGGGCCAACAGGACACTATAGCAGTCCTAGACTCTGTTATATTTCACACAAAGCCTGTTCAACGAGCTTAAGGCGCCGTAATTATAGGGACCACCCGCGTCGGTTTGGTGATCAGAGCAACGTGTTTTACCAAATGTGCTTCGAAACACGAGGATTCAAATATATTTTAATAGGGGCCCAATAAAGCACTCGGACTTCTACATATAATCAACACCTCACCCCACCAGGATTCAAACCCACTGTCTTATAATTGTGACCGGGGTATACCTCTGGGCCACCTTGAAAAATAAAAGCAGTCGTAGACTCTGCTATATTTTCACACAAAGCCTGTTCAACGAGCTTATGGCGCCAGAACCTCTAAAGGGGACCATCCGCGTCAGCTTAGGTGATCAGAGCAACGTTTTACTCACAAATCCGGCCAAACACGAGGATCCATATATATTTCCTATTAACCCACAAAGCACGCGATTCTCCTACATAACTTCAACACCTCACCCACCAGGATTCGAACCCACGATCCTATAATTGTGACCGAGGAACGCTACCTATGGGACTTCAGGGACACTATAAGCAGTCCTAGACTCTGCCATATTTCACACAGCCAAAGCCTGTTCAACGAGCTTATGGCGCCGTGAACCCCTAATGGGGACCACGAGTGCCGCTTAGGTGATCAGACCAACATTTTACCAAATGCGGCTTCGAAAGAAGAAGGATCCATGTATATTTCATTACCCCAATAAAGCACGCGGACTTCTACATTTAATCAACACCTCACCCCACCAGGATTTGAACCCACGATCTTATAATTGTGAACGGGGAACGCTACCTCTGGGCCACCATGACAATAAAAGCAGTCCTAGACTCTGCTATATTTCACACAAAGCCTGTTCAACGAGTTTATGGCGCCGTTAACCTCTAATGGGGACCACCCATGCCGCTTAGGTGATCAGAGCAACGTTTTACCAAATGTGGCTTCGAAACCCGAGGATCCATATATATCATTAGCCCAATAAAGCATGCGACTTCTTTCATATAATCAACACTCACCCCACCAGATTCAACCCACGATCTTCAAATTGTGACCGGGAATGCTACCCTGGCCCAACAGGACACTAGCTAAAAGCATTCCTAGACTCTGCTATATTTCACACAAAGCCTGTTCAACGAGCTATGGCGCCGTGAACTCTAATGGGGACCCCCGTGTCGCTTAGGGTGTGATCAGAGCAACGTTTTTACCAAATCTGGCTTCGAAACACGAGGATCCATATATATTTCATTAGCCCAATAAAGCACGCGGACTTCTACATATAATCAACACCTCACCCCACCAGGATTTGAACCCACAATCTTATAATTGTGACCGGGGGACGCTACCTCTGGGACACCAGGACAATAAAAGCAGTCCTAGACTCTGCTATATTTCACACAAAGCCTGTTCAACGAGATTATGGCGCCGTGAAACTCTAATTGGGACCACCCGTGCCGCTTAGGTGATCAGACCAACATTTTACCAAATGCCGCTTCGAAACACGAGGATCCATATATATTTCATTAGCCCAATAAAGCACGCTGACTTCTTCATATAATCAACACCTCACCCCACCAGGATTCGAACCAACGATCTTCTAATTGTGACCGGGAAACGCTACCTCTGGCCCACCAGGACACTAAAAGCATTCCGAGACTCTGCTATATTTCACACAAAGCCTGTTCAACGAGCTTATGGAGCCGTAAACCTCTAATGGGGACCCCCCGTGCCGCTTAGGTGATCAGAGCAACGTTTTACCAAATGTGGCTTCGAAACCCCAGGATCCATATATATTTCATTAGACCATTAAAGCACGCTGACTTCAACATATAATCAACACCTCACCCCACCAGGATTTGAACCCACGATCTTATAATTGTGACCGGGTAACGCTACCTCTGGGCCACCAGGACAATAAAAGCAGTCCTAGACTCTGCTATATTTCACACAAAGCCTGTTCAACGAGCTTATGGCGCCGTGAACCTCTAATGGGGACTAACCCGTGCCGCTTAGGTGATCAGAGCAAAATTTTACCAAATGCGGCTTCGAAACCCGAGGATCCATGTATATTTCATTAGCCCAATAAAGCACGCGGACTTCTACATTTAATCAACACCTCACCCCACCAGGATTCGAACCCACAATTTTCTAATTGTAACCGGGAAACGCTACCTCTGGGCCACCAGGACAATAAAAGCAGTCCTAGACTCTGCTATATTTCACACAAAGCCTGTTCAACGAGCTTATGGCGCCGTGAACCTCTAATGGGGACAAACCCGTGCCGCTTAGGTGATCAGAGCAAAATTTACCAAATGCGGCTTCGAAACCCGAGGATCCATGTATATTTCTATTAGCCCAATAAAGTTAATGCTGATTCTATTTAATCAACACCTCACCCCACCAGGATTTGAACCCACGATCTTATAATTGTGACCGGGAATGCTACCTCTGGGCCAATTAGGACAATAAAAGCAGTCCTAGACTCTGCTATATTTCACACAAAGCCTGTTCAACGAGCTTATGGCGCCGTGAACCCCTAATGGGGACCACGAGTGCCGCTTCGAAAGAAGAAGGATCCATATATATTTCATTAGTCCAATAAAGCATGCGGACTTCCATATATAATCAACACCTCACCCCACCAGGATTCGAACCCACGACCTTCTAATTGTGACCGGGGAACGCTACCTCTGGGCCACCTGGACACTAAAAGCATTCCTAGACTCTGCTATATTTCACACAAAGCCTGTTCAACGAGCTTATGGCGCCGTGAACCTCTAATGGGGACTAACCCGTGCCGCTTAGGTGATCAGAGCAAAATTTTACCAAATGCGGCTTCGAAACCCGAAGATCCATGTATATTTCATTAGCCCAATAAAGCACGCGGACTTCTACATTTAATCAACACCTCACCCCACCAGGATTTGAACCCACGATCTTATAATTGTGACCGGGGAATGCTACCTCTGGGCCACCAGGACAAAAAAAGCAGTCCTAGACTCTGCTATATTTCACACAAAGCCTGTTTAACGAGCTTATGGCGCCGTGAACCCCTAATGGGGACCACGAGTGCCGCTTAGGTGATCAGACCAACATTTTACCAAATGCGGCTTCGAAAGAAGAAGGATCCATATATATTTCATTTGCCCAATAAAGCACGCGGACGTCTACATTTAATCAACACCTCACCCCACCAGGATTTGAACCCACGATCTTATAATTGTGACCGGGGAATGCTACCTCTGGGCCACCAGGACAATAAAAGCAGTCTTAGACTCTGCTATATTTCACACAAGGCCTGTTCAACGAGATTATGGCGCCGTGAACCTCTAATGGGGACCACCCATGCCGCTTAGGTGATCAGAGCAACGTTTTACCAAATGTGGCTTCGAAACACGAGGATCCATATATATTTCATTAGCCCAATAAAGCATGCGGACTATTCCATATAATCAACACCTCACCCCACCAGGATTCAAACCCACGATCTTCTAATTGTGACCGGGGAACGCTACCTCTGGCCCACCAGGACAATAAAAGCAGTCCTAGACTCTGCTATTTTTCACACAAAGCCTGTTCAACGAGCTTATGGCTCCGTGAACCTCTAATGGGGACCACCCATGCCGCTTAGGTGATCATAGCAACGTTTTACCAAATGCGGCTTCGAAACACGATGATCCATATATATTTCATTAGCCCAATAAAGCACGCGGACTTCTTCATATAATCAACACCTCACCCCACCAGGATTTGAACCCATGGTCTTATAATTGTGACCGGGCGACGTTACCTCAGGGCCACCAGGAAACCAAAAGCATTCCTAGACTCTGCTATATTTCACACAAGGCCTGTTCAACGAGCTTATGGCGCCGTGAACCTCTAATGGGGACCACCCGTGCCGCTTAGGTGATCAGAGCAACATTTTACCAAATGCGGCTTCGAAACCCGAGGATCCATTTATATTTCATTAGCCCAATAAAGCACGCGGACTTCTACATATAATCAACACCTCACCTCACCAGGATTTGAACCCACGATCTTATAATTGTGACCGGGGAATGCTACCTCTGGGCCACCAGGACAAAAAAAGCATTCCTAGACTCTGCTATATTTCACACAAAGCCTGTTCAACGGGCTTGTGGCACCGTGAACCTCTAATGGGGACCACCCGTGCCGCTTAGGTGATCAGAGCAACGTTTTACCAAATTCGGCTTCGAAACAAGGAGGATCCATAAATATTTCATTTGCCCAATAAAGCAAGCAGACTTCTACATATAATCAACACTTCACCCCACCAAGATTTGAACCCACGATCTTATAATTGTGACCGGGGAACGCTACCTCTGGGCCACCAGGACAAGAAATGCAATCCTAGACTCTGGTATATTTCACACAAAGCCTGTTCAACGAGCTTATGGGGCGGTGAAACTCTAATTGGGACCACCCGTGCAGCTTAGGTGATCAGAGCAACGTTTTACCAAATCCGGCTTCGAAACACGAGGATCCATATATATTTCATTAGCACAATAAAGCACGCGAACTTCTACATATAATCAACACCTCACCCCATCAGGATTCAAACCCACGATCTTATAATTGTGACCGGGGTATGCTACCTCTGGGCCACCAGGAATATAAAAGCAGTCCTAGACTCTACTATATTTCACACAAAGACTGTTCAACGACCTTATGGCGCCATGAACCTCTAATGAGGACCACCCGTGCCGCTTAGTTAATCAGTGCAACATTTTACCAAATCCGGCTTGGAAACACGAGGATCCATATATATTTCATTTGCCCAATAAATCACTCGGACGTCTACATATAATCAACACCTCACCCTACCAGGATTCAAATCCACGATCTTATATTTGTGACCGGGGTATGCTACCTCTGGGCCACCAGGACAATAAAAGCAGTCCTAGACTCTACTATATTTCACACAAAGCCTGTTCAACGACCTTATGGCTCCGTGAACCTCTAATGGGGACCACCCATGCCGCTTAGGTGATCATAGCAACGTTTTGCCAAATGCGGCTTCGAAACACGAGGATCCATATATATTTCATTAGCCCAATAAAGCACGCGGACTTCTACATATTATCAACGCCTCACCCCACCAGGATTTGAAGCCACGATCTTATAATAGTGACCGGGGAACGCTACCTCTGGGCCAGAAGGACAACAAAAGCAGTCCTAGACACTCCTTTATTTCACACAAAGCCTGTTCAACGAGCTTATGGCGCTGTGAACCTCTAATGGGGACAACCCGTGCCGCTTAGGTGATCAGAGCAACATTTTACCAAATGCAGCTTCGAGTCACGAGGATCCATATATATTTCATTAGCCCAACAAAGCACGCGGACTTCTTCATATAATCAACACCTCACCCCACCAGGATTCGAACCCACGATCTTCTAATTGTGACCGGGGAATGCTACCTATGGGCCACCAGGACACTATAAGCAGTCCTAGACTCTGTTATATTTCACACAAAGCCTGTTCAACGAGCTTATGGCGCCGTGAACCACTATAGTGGACCACCCGTGCCGGTTAGGTGATCAGAGCAACGTTTTACCAAATGCGGCTTCGAAACACGAGGATTCAAATATATTTCATTAGCCCAATAAAGCACTCGGACTTCTACATATAATCAACACCTCACCCCACCAGGATTCAAACCCACTGTCTTATAATTGTGACCGGGGAATGCTACCTCTGGGCCACCTGGAAAATAAAAGCAGTCCTAGACTCTGCTATATTTCACACAAAGCCTGTTCAACGAGCTTATGGCGCTGTGAACCTCTGATGGGGACCATCCGTGCCGCTTAGGTGATCAGAGCAACGTTTTACCAAATCCGGCTTCGAAACACGAGGATCCATATATATTTCATTAACCCAATAAAGCACGCGGACTTCTACATATAATCAACACCTCACTCCACCAGGATTCCAACCCACGATCTTATAATTGTGACCGAGGAACGCTACCTATGGGCCACTAGGACAATATAAGCAGTCCTAGACTCTGCTATATATCACACAAAGCCTGTTCAACGAGCTTATGGCGCCGTGAACCCCTAATGGGGACCACGAGTGCCGCTTAGGTGATCAGACCAACATTTTACCAAATGCCGCTTCGAAAGAAGAAGGATCCATATATATTTCATTAGCCCAATAAAGCACGCGGACTTCTACATTTAATCAACACCTCACCCCACCAGGATTTGAACCCACGATCTTATAATTGTGACCGGGGAACGCTACCTCTGGGCCACCAGGACAATAAAAGCAGTCCTAGACTCTGCTATATTTCACACAAAGCCTGTTCAACGAGTTTATGGCGCCGTTAACCTCTAATGGGGACCACCCATACCGCTTAGGGGATCAGAGCAACGTTTTACCAAATGTGGCTTCGAAACACGAGGATCCATATATTTCATTTGCCCTATAAATCATGCGGACTTCTTCATATAATCAACACCTCACCCCACCAGGATTCGAACCCACGATCTTCTAATTGTGACCGGGGAACGCTACCTCTGGCCCACCAGGACACTAAAAGCATTCCTAGACTCTGCTATATTTCACACAAAGCCTGTTCAACGAGCTTATGGCGCCGTTAACCTCTAACGGGGACCCCCCGTGCCGCTTAGGTGATCAGAGCAACGTTTTACCAAATGTGGCTTCGAAACCCGAGGATCCATATATATTTCATTAGACCATTAAAGCACGCGGACTTCTACATATAATCAACACATCACCCCACCTAGATTTGAACCCACAATCTTATAATTGTGACCGGGGGACGCTACCTCTGGGACACCAGGACAATAAAAGCAGTCCTAGACTCTGCTATATTTCACACAAAGCCTGTTCAACGAGATTATGGCGCCGTGAAACTCTAATTGGGACCGCCCGTGCCGCTTAGGTGATCAGACCAACATTTTACCAAATGCCGCTTCGAAACACGAGGATCCATATATATTTCATTAGCCCAATAAAGCACGCGGACTTCTTCATATAATCAACACCTCACCCCACCAGGATTCGAACCAACGATCTTCTAATTGTGACCGGGGAACGCTACCTCTGGCCCACCAGGACACTAAAAGCATTCCGAGACTCTGCTATATTTCACAAAAAGCCTGTTCAACGAGCTTATGGCGCCGTGAACCTCTCATGGTGACCCCCCGTGCCGCTTAGGTGATCAGAGCAACGTTTTACTAAATGTGGCTTCGAAACCCGAGGATCCATATATATTTCATTAGACCATTAAAGCACGCGGACTTCTACATATAATAAACACC
>NW_024735532.1:0-2249 GCF_018991925.1 Homarus americanus | reverse complement strand
CACACCCCCTGGTATGGCACTGAAGGTTTGCCAGGCCCTCACACCCTGGTCATGTCACTGAAGGGGTGCCGGCCTTCACACCCCGGGTCATGTCACTGAAGGTGCCCGGCCTCACACCCTGGTCATGTCACTGAAGGGGTGCCAGCCTCCCCCGGGTCATGTCACTGAAGGAGTGCCCGCCCTCACCAGGTCATGGCACTAAAGGGTGCCCGGCATCCAGGTCATGGCGCTGGAGTGCCCAGCCCTCACACCCGGTCATGTCACTGAAAGTGCCCGCCCTCACACCCCGGTTCATGTCACTGAAGGGGTGCCCGGCCGTCACCCGGGTTATGTCACTAAAGGGTGTCCGCCCTCACATCCCGGGCCATGGTGCTCGATTGGTTCCCGGCCCTCACACCCTGGGTCATGGTGCTGAAGGGTGCCCGGCCCTCACCGTTTCATAGCAGTGAAAGGGTGCCGCCCTCACACCCCGATTCGTGACACTGAACGGTTCCCGGCCCTCACACCCCGGGTCCTGGTGCTGATGGGGTGCCCGGCCCTCACACCCCGATTCTTGCTACACTCGAACCCGGCCCTAACACCCTGGGTCATGGTGCTGAAGGGGTGCCCAGCCCTCACACCCCGTTCCACGGGGTGTACCTACACCCCTGGGTCATGGTCCCTGGAGGGGTGCTCAGCCCTCACACCCCGGGTGATGTCACTGAAAGGGTGCCCGGCCCTCACGCCCCGGGTCATGTCACTGAAGGGGTGCACAGCTCTCACACTCCGGGTCATGGCACTGAAGGGGTGCCTGGCCCTCACACCCCGGGTCATGTCACTGAAGGGGTGCCCGGCCGTCACACCCCGGGTCATGTCACTAAAAGGGTGTCCGGCCCTCACATCCCGGGCCATGGTGCTCGATTGGTGCCCGGCCCTCACACCCTGGTTCATGGTGCAGAAGGGGTGCCCTGCCCTCACACCCCGATTCATGGTACTGAAAGGGTGCCCAGCCCTCACACCCCGGTTCGCAGCATTGTAGGGGTGCCCGGCCCTTACACCCCGTTTCATGGCACTGAAAGGGTGCCTGGCCCTCACACCCCGATTCATGACACTAAAGGGGTGCCCGGCCCTCACACCCCGGGTCATGTCACTGAAGGGGTGCACAGCTCTCACACTCCGGGTCATGGCACTGAAGGGGTGCCCGGCCCTCGCACCCCGGGTCATGGCACTAAAGGGGTGCCAGTTCTCTAAACCCCGGGTCATGGTCCTGGAGGGGTGCCCAGCTCACACCTGGGTCATGGCACTGAAGGTGCCTGCCCTCACACCCTGGTCATGTCACTGAAGGGGTGCCTGAACTCACACCCCGGGTCATGGCACTAAGGGGTGCTCTGCCTCACACCCCAAGTCATGGTGGTGAGGTGCCAAGCCTCACACCTGGTCATGGCACTGAAGGTGCCTGGTCTCACCTCAACAGCGGTGTTGCCCCGGCCCTCACACCCCGGGTCATGGTCTTGATGGGGTGCCCGGCCTTCACACCCCGGGTCATGTCACTGAAGGGGTGCCCGGCCGTCACACCCCGGGTCATGTCACTGAAGGGGTGCCCGGCACTCACACCCCGGGTCATAATAATAATAATAATAATAATAATAATAATTAACGGTTTATTGAAAGAGCTTGGCAGCCAGAAGGCTGAAAATATACAGTTACATATTTGGGGAATGGGTTACGAATTACAAATAATATACAAGTGACATAAGTGACACAAATAAGACATATAGTAACTTAGATGGGGATCAGCTCATACTACAGTTCATTTCAACATAGTGATAGTGTAGGGAGCAGTGTTTACTGGGAGTGAATACACTGGTTTATTACATGTTATTGATAATTTTTACAATGGTTGGGACTGGGCTGTTCTTATAGCGATCAGTTCGTGCACGTATGGGCTGGATGCGGTTGTGGTGTCGAACAGCAATTCTCGGACAGGGGATCTCAGGTGGTAGTAGGGGCCGGTGTCGGGGATGGTGTAGAAGCTTCTTACCAAATTTGCAGATGAGGCCGTGGTGATGGTCAGTGAGAGTCGAAAGGGTCAATGTGTTGAGCGCTTCTTGATATGTGGAGTAGGAAGGGGAGAGAATAATCTTGCATGCCCTCTTTTGCCCTCATGTCACTGAAAGGGTGCCCGGCCTTCACTCCCCGGTTCGTGCCACTAAAGGGGTGCCCGGCCCTCACACCCCGGGTCATGGCACTGAAGGGGTGCCTGGCCATCA
>NW_024735531.1:0-10910 GCF_018991925.1 Homarus americanus | reverse complement strand
GTGAAGATTGTGAAGTGAGATGTAGTGACGTTTGTGAAGTGGGATGTAGTGAAGATTGTGAAGTGAGATGTAGTGAAGATTGTGAAGTGGGATGTAGTGAAGATTGTGAAGTGAGATGTAGTGAAGATTGTGAAGTGAGATGTAGTGAAGATTGTGAAGTGAGATGTAATGAAGATTGCGAAGTGAGATGTAGTGAAGATTGTGAAGTGAGATGTAGTGAAGATTGTGAAGTGAGATGTAGTGAAGATTGTGAAGTGAGATGTAGTGAAGATTGTGAAGGGAGATGTAGTGAAGATTGTGGGAAGTGAGATGTAGTGAAGATTGTGAAGGGAGATGTAGTGAAGATTGTGAAGTAAGATGTGGTAAAGATTGTGAAGTGAGATGTAGTGAAGATTGTGAAGTGAGATGTAGTGAAGATTGTGAAGTGAGATGTAGTGAAGATTGTGAAGTGAGATGTAGTGGAGATTGTGAAGTGAGATGTAGTGGAGATTGTGAAGTGAGATGTAGTGAAGATTGTGAAGTGAGATGTAGTGAAGATTGTGAAGTGAGATGTAGTGAAGATTGTGAAGTGAGATGTAGTGAAGATTGTGAAGTGAGATGTAGTGAAGATTGTGAAGTGAGATGTAGTGAAGATTGTGAAGTGAGATGTAGTGGAGACTGTGAAGTGAGATATGGTGAAGATTGTGAAGTGAGATGTAGTGAAGATTATGAAGTGAGATGTAGTAAAGATTGTGAAGTGAGATGTAGTGAAGATTGTGAAGTGAGATGTAGTGAAGATTGTGAAGTGAGATGTGGTGAAGATTGTGAAGTGAGATGTAGTGAAGATTGTGAAGGAGATGTAGTGGAGATTGGTGAAGGAGACAGTGAAGATTGTGAAGGAGATGAAGTGGAGATTGCATGAGATGTAGTGAAGATTGTGAAGTGAGATGTAGTGAAGATTGTGAAGTGAGATGTAGTGAAGATTAAAGAAGGAGATGGGTAAAGATTGTGAAGTGGAGATGTAGTGAAGATTGTAGAGTGAGATGTAGTGAAGATTGTGAAGCCAGATGTAGTGAAGATTGTGAAGTGAGATGTAGTGAAGATTGTGAAGTGAGATGTAGTGAAGATTGTGAAGTGAGATGTAGTGAAGATTGTGAAGTGAGATGGAGGAAGATTGTGAAGTGAGATTGCTAGAAGATTGTGAAGTGAGATGTAGTGAAAATTGTGAAGTGAGATGTAGTGAAGATTGTGAAGTGAGATGTAGTGAAGATTGTGAAGTGAGATGTAGTGAAGATTGTGAAGTGAGATGTATTGAAGACTGTGAAGTGAGGTGTGGTGAAGATTGTGAAGTGAGATGTAGTGAAGATTGTGAAGTGAGATGTGGTGAAGATTATGAAGTGAGATGTAGTGAAGATTGTGAAGTGAGATGTAGTGAAGAATGTGAAGTAAGAAGTGGTAAAGATTGTGAAGTAAGATGTGTAAAGATTGTGAAGTGAGATGTAGTGAAGATTGTGAAGTGAGATGTAGTGAAGATTGTGAAGTGAGATGTAGTGAAGATTGTGAAGTGAGATGTAGTGAAGATTGTGAAGTGAGATGTAGTGAAGATTGTGGAGTAAGATGTAGTGAAGATTGTGAAGTGAGATGTAGTGAAGATTGTGAAGTAAGATTATAAAGTAACTGTAGTAATTGAGGTTAAACGAACGCCGGTTATTCTGTAGTGTATCTGTGTCTTGTTAACGTGGAACCAACATGGCGGTGGTTCTCAATATAGATACGTTATTTTGCCGGGAATTTCTGTCAAAACGAAATATGAATCAACCATATTTAGCCTAAATTAACCTAGCGGCTTTATTATATATTCTAAGATGTTTGAGTTGGATAGATCAGGTCAGGTTAGGTTAAGTCAGGTTGGGTTAGGTTAGGTTAGTTTTGTTAATTTTGCCACTTAGAGGCTAGTTTATTGTGCCCCCCATACTCATCCTGTGAGCGGTAGCGCAAAGAGATTACAAAGTGGTGTTAGATGAGGTAGGTGGTTAAGTTAAGTTTCAATAGGTTAGGTTAGATTACGTCAGGTTGGGTTAAGTTAGGTTAGGTAGGTAATAAGTAGATAGGTTACGGTCGGTAGGTGGGAAAGTTAGGGTTTGATTAGGTTAGCTTATGTCAGACGGGAGTGTTAGGTTCGATTATGTCAGGGTTAGGTTCGATTATGTCAGGTTAGGTTCGATTATGTCAGGTTAGGTTAGATTACGTCAGGTTAGGTTAGATTATGTCAGGTTAGGTTAGATTATGTCAGGTTAGGTTAGATTATGTCAGGTTAGGTTAGATTATGTCAGGTTAGGTTAGATTACGTCAGGTTAGGTTAGATTATGTCAGGTTAGGTTAGATTATGTCAGGTTAGGTTAGATTATGTCAGGTGAGGTTAGATTATGTCAGGTTAGGTTAGATTATGTCAGGTTAGGTTAGATTATGTCAGGTTAGGTTAGATTATGTCAGGTTAGGTAAGTAGTCGGAGGTGGGTAAAAAAGGTTAGGTTAGGTCGGCAGGTTTTAGTGTAGGAGCTTAAGTAATCCCGTAAAAATTTCATGTTAATTTTTGACACCATACATCGTAATAATCCTTATAAACTATGTTAAGGAACTGTGGTGTAATTTTTTTTGAACGGTTTATTATAAGTTTTATGCCATTAAAGAAGTTTTATCAAAGAGTTTTATGAATGAAATACACACCAATAACCTATGAACATGTAGTATTATATGATTACAATTTAACATAATATATTATGAATGCTGTTATAATATCTTAAGTGTGTTACAAACATGCCTGCTCATATATGCCATCCTGTCTCTGGTAAAGAAGAGATTGCAGTAAGTAAAATTAATTGCTAAAGACAAATACTGGAAATTAAACATATACTTATTACCATTATCTGAAAAGCTTAGAACCACCGTTTTATATTTATTAAAAGTTTGTAGTGTTATACATCATGTGTATACAAGTCACAAGTTATTATTTACGACATTGCTTCAGTCCTCGTCATCAGAGTCTTCTGTGTACAACAGATTCCTTCACCTTGTTTAGGCATTTCTCATCATCTGCTTGACAGTTATAAATCTCGGTGCATGTCATGCTATTCTTTCTGATTCTTTCTGTATGAACATGACAATGATC
Source organism: Homarus americanus (assembly GCF_018991925.1). Classification (NCBI taxonomy): domain Eukaryota; kingdom Metazoa; phylum Arthropoda; class Malacostraca; order Decapoda; family Nephropidae; genus Homarus; species Homarus americanus. Next base: position 7,763 of record NW_024735531.1, on the reverse strand, counting down.
CACATTTCCTGACGCCACATCCACATTTAACAAGTTCTGTGATTGCTTCTGGAGCTGGTGGTTGGTCTGATATTACTAGTATGAAACAGTCATTGTCAATCTTCCAGCTATGCTCTAATTGTGAAAGCATTTCACTGTCAGCATCACAAGACCACAGAAGAGCTTGATACCTTCCTCTCAATATATGATACTTTAGAGTTGCTGCAGTCGCTGGTAGTTCTCCAGCTTCTGCCTGCGTTATCTTGAAGAGATGCCATCTAAGTTTTGACAGTTTAGTGAAAGTCATTCGTGGACAGTAGAGCTTAAATACAAATTCCTCTAGACCAATATACATGTCTGCTGGAGGGCATTTGGTCTACTCAGCATCTTGAATGCATCTAGGACTTTTGTGTTAGATTTCATCAAAGTGCTCCAACATGTTTTCTTTCCTTTGCCAACAAATTTTCCAATGCAGTCAGATCCTGTGAAGGCATGGAAACCTGTAAGGCTCTCTGCCCAATGTGTCGTCGCTCACCAGTTCCTGTTATCATACTTGTATTTTCTCCAAGTTGAGGCTGCTTTAATATGCCAAACACATCAGTGTCTGGTGACTTGATATGTACAGTGCTGCCCTTCTGTGATGCATATACTGTATGTCCTGCTTAAGTTCTATAACTTGTGATAACAATTTGATGGTTGAAGTCTCATTTGCTGCTTTCCACGACAGTAGATTAACCTTGGACAGCTTTTCCCAGATGCTCAATGGACCAACAATACGTTCCTTGACAAAATTTTCATAATTTTGGCTTCCAACTTCATATGCTCATAGATTGTCATATTTGGCATTTTCTGGCATTACAGCTCCAGTTACCAAGTTTATAAGAGCATCATTTTCCTGGGATTACAGTCACCAATAACATTGTGTAGCTTCTGTACATCAGCATATTGACAGCTGACAATAGCTGTAGAGAGCTCATGGTGTTCTGTTCTTTTGTAATCTGTATGAGTTTGATATTGTATGTAATGAACTTAATTTGAAAACCCAAATGGTAGTATATGATCTTTTATCACCTTAGACACTCTGTGCGTCATGCCTCTCAAGTGATTTTTTTCCTCTCTTACTTCTCTGGACAAATACGACCTTTATCCCATCAGAAAAAATATCACCATATATTTTCTTAATCTACAGGTGCCAAGGTTTAAATGACGGATGGTGTTAAAAATTAACCTGAAATTTTTACGTGACCACATATTGTCTTGTTGGGTTTCTGAGAGAACTTCACGGCTAAATAGCGCCTCTGTATTGATAGCCGGTACATGTCGTAATATCCACCGCTCATAGTTAAATCTTTATGTCCGTTTATTTTGTCCTAATTTAAGTATCAAAGAGTGTTTTTATTTTTAAGTATCTTAAGTATCTTTTTTCCTCACTCTTAAGTATCTAAGTATGATTTTTTTTCATTTTTAAGTAACTAACCATATTTTTGTTTTCATTATAAAATGTGATTGATATAGACAACAGAAGTAAATATCAGCTAGAGGTCGTAAACGAAGTTGATGTGAAGTATTTTGACTCACTTTTCCCACGAACTAATTGCTTCACTGGTTTATACCGAAATAAAACAGTCAACGAACCATCCGATTCAAATGTGTCTTAGGCGATACAGGGTGTTTATGCGTCACTCTGATACCAAGAATGACTTTGTGTACTGTGGTGAAGCTGAGGGTAGGATAGGGTTGGGTTGGGTTGGGATGGGTTAGGATTACGCATGTGTGGGCATATTCTGTCGCATTTTATAGGTATCTTGCGTCTTTCTCTTTATTCTTTCTTTATCATGAGTATCTATGCCTATTAATACACCACCTCGCAGGATAGTGGAAGAGGAATGGATAGTAACGAGATAATATTCTTCTAACATATACCTTAGCTTGATTACAGGTAACACCAGGTAGAAGTTACATGACTCTTAAGAGTTTTCCTCGACTTGGCTGATTCAACTGTAAGACTTGTTGTATTTATCCTTATTAAAATCCTCCACCTGTAAGACCCTCCACTTGTAAGACCCTCCACCTGTAAGACTCTCCACTTGTAAGACCCTCCACCTGTAAGACTCTCCACTTGTAAGACCATCCACTTGTAAGACCCTCCACCTGTAAGACCCTCCACTTGTAAGACCCTCCACCTGTAAGACCATCCACTTGTAAGACCCTCCACCTGTAAGACCCTCCACTTGTAAGACTCTCCACTTGTAAAACCCTTTAGGGATTTGAAATACCTTCTCGTCTTGGCTCCACTAGTTCTGTACACACCCTCTCTAGCCTTAGTTTACAGTAATGTTGAAGTATATAATGAAGACTCACAGCTCATGGGTTAGAAAAACAAAAGATGCTTGTTTTATTTATTTATTTATTTATAGTTTATTTTAGAATCCCCGAAAGTTAGAACAAAATGGCTGACGGGACTCACAAGCGGGCGGTGTTTACTGTATGGACCAAGAATAAAAAAATAAATGAAAAATAAAATAAATAAATCGTAAATTGGTGCATTGTTTCTCCAGGGGTAATTATAGAAGTACAAATGTTCTCCAGCAGTGGGTAACGATCATAGTCATGTATAGAGCTTCCGACGCAGGTAGATTGATATAGATGCATTACCTGGAGTTAGTGGGTTACAGGGGCCTCTTACACGATAATATTAAAGGTGTTTTTTCCTTCTGTTTGTGGCACTTGAGGTGTTTAGGTTAGGTTTAATTAAAATGGTTTAGTTATAATAGTTATATTACGATAAGTTAAGTTGAATTTAGAACTTTTTATTTGCATATATCGTGTTTTAGAATGATTTGTTAGCTAATAAGTTTAATTTGGATACGTTTAGTTTAATTTAGATCATTTGATTTTACAAGGTCGTATTATAATGACTGGGAACCATATAGAAACCTGTTAGAGAAGTAAATATTTCTACGGCAGTGAATGAGTAGGTCAATAAGTGGTGTATAGAGCTGTTTACGCAACTTAAACAGTATATACTGTACATTATATGTTATCAGAGCTTTCCTGTTGTACGTAACCGCCTCCGTCAAAGTGTCTTAGTGGCTCATGTGAAGATTAGCCTCTAGTTTATTTAACCTCAAGATTAACTACACTGGCACTGCCTGACCTGACCTGACCTGACCTGACCTACCCTAGCCTACCCTACCCTACCCTACCCTACCCTACCCTAACCTAACCTAACTTAATCTAACCTAACTTAACTTCCCAGGTAGCGTTAGGTTAATCATTATTTGAAATAAGCTGGGAGGGTTAATCTTCAGGTAATATATCTTAATTAACAATTTTGGTCAGGTGAGGCCTTCCTTACCTTACTCGAGAGCAGGAGGAGGACGACTTGCTAACGTCTACAGATCATCGTCAACCAAGGCAGATATTGAATACCTTTTGTTTACCTTCGTGGCTTAAGAACACATCTCAACACCATAAGACTATTCGCCTCAATGCAATAATACAGTAATTGATTATTGTATTCTAATAAAATTTACGGTGTATCTTTTGAACCAGATTTATTGTTTGACTTTTGTGAATGAGAAACTGGTTGAGGTGTATTGTGGTAAACATCCTTTAGAGCAGCTCTGTGTGTTCTTACGACCTCAAAGTAACACAAAAGGTAGCCAATATCTACCCTTGGTCAGTCACTTTATGTAGATGTCAATTGTGTCATTTTTCTAGACTTAGTGCCCCCTGGAGGAGAAAGTAAATACAATGTTGATTTATTTTGGTCACAACACACGCTAGTAGATTATTTTTTCCTATTTAACTAAATAATTAACACTATGTAGCTAACTAATTATATGACTCAAAGATGGTAACCAATATGGCGTCGATATTGTTCACATACTCTATGATAAATAGATGTATTGTCTGTTTAATTTTAGGAAAGAATTTAATTTATAAACTTTTGAGAATCTGGATACAGGAGTGTTGTCTTTGCGCGCGCGCGCGTGTGTGTGTGTGTGTGTGTGTGTGTGTGGTGATGATGATGATGACGGATACTTTCCTCTGCAGTGAAAAAAATATCTTGACATTGCAAAGTTTAACTGTAAGCCGAAGGAACGTTTGTAATGTGACTTATTATGTGAAATTGTAACTTGAAATTCTTTGTGAAAAAATATTTCCCTATAAAGTTTGGCAGTAAATGAAGTATTACATCAAGGTGTAACTTGTAGTTCCTAGTGGAGTAATTACCTATGTGGACGATACAGCTACTCGAGGGTGTAAGACCTAGAGTAGAAAGTCTTAAGACCTTACCTGAGGTTGAAAGACTCTTATAGTGGAACGTCTTAGGTATTGAAACTGTAATTACAGTAAATAAAATATAATCTACCTAAACATTCCTTCACCTGGCGACAACTAATGATACAGGTGGTGTAATAGCTCTTTAAAATTCCTCCGTTTGATATAACAATGACCACACATGAACTTATAATGTGCAATATCTTGATAACACATTAGCTGCAACACTACACATAGTCCAGTGTATGTGTAGTGAGGGACATCTACCTAAATGAGTTACAGAATGTGGAGTTGAGGCAAAAAATGTTGGGACATGTTTGAGATCATCAGTTGAGCCAAACGTTTATACTCAATATTGTTTTAATGGTATTTTAGAGCGACCGAAAAATGTAAACAAAATGGCCGGCTAGGCTCGGGGGATCCACGAGTCCTCTTATGAAGGATCGACAATAAATGAAAACAAATCAGATTAATTTAAACACATTTCCAAGAGGCAGCTCCCTCTCACTCCCTACCCAGCATGACAACATTATGCAGCTCCCTCTCCATCCCTCCCCAGCATGACAGCATAATGCAGCTCCCTCTCCTTCCCTCCCCAGCATGACAGCATAATGCCCTCTCTCCTCCTGGCATGATGGTACATGCAGCTCCCCTCCCTCCCTCCCCCCAGCATGACAGCATAATGCAGCCCTCCCTCCTTCCCAACATGACAGCACATAATGCAGCTCCCTCTCCCTCCCTCCCTCCCAGCATGACAGCATAATGCAGCCCCTCTCCTCCCTCCCCCCAGCATGACAGCATAATGCCCTCCACTGCCCCAGCATGACAGCATAATGCAGCCCCTCTCCCCCAGCATGACAGCATAATGCAGCTCCCCCAGCATGACACAGCATAATGCAGCTCCCTCTCCCTCCATCCCTCCCCAGCTTGACAGCATAATGCAGCTCCCTCCCTCCCCTTCCCAGCATGACAGCATAATGCAGCTCCCTCCCTCCCTCCCTCCCTCCCCCAGCATGACAGCATAATGCAGCTCCCTCTCCCTCCCTCCCCAGCATGACAGCATAATGCAGCTCCCTCTCCCTCCCTCCCCAGCATGACAGCATAATGCAGCTCCCTCTCCCTCTCTCCCAAGCATGACAGCATAATGCAGCTCCCTCTCCCTCCATCCCCAGCTTGACAGCATAATGCAGTTCCCTCTCCCTCCTTCCCGAGCATGACAGCATAATGCAGCTTCCTCTCCCTCCCTTCCCAGCATGACATCATAATGCAGCTCCCTCTCCCTCCCTCCCCAGCATGACAGCATATCGCAGCTCCCTCTCCTCCCTCCCCAGCATGACAACATTATGCAACTCTCCCTCCCTCCCCAGCATGATACATAATGCAGTCTCTCTCCTCCTCCCCAGCACATGACAGCAATGCAGCTCCCTCCCTCCCTCCCCAGCATGACAGCATAATGCAGCTCCCTCTCCCTCCCTCACTCCTCAGCATGACAGTATAATGCAGCTCCCTCTCCCTCCCTCCCCAGCATGACAACATTATGCAGCTCCCTCTCCCTCCCTCCCCAGCATGACAGCATAATGCAGTTCCCTCTCCCTCCCTGCCCTGCATGACAGCATACTGCAGCTCCCTCTCCCTCCCTCCCCAGCATGACAACATTATGCAACTCCCTCCCTCCTCCCCAGCATGACAGCATACGGCTCTCCCTCCTCCCAGCATGCAGCATAATGCGACCTCCTCTCCCTCCCTCCGCGACATGACAGCATAATGCAGCTCCCACTCCCTCCCTCCCCAGCATGACAACATAATGCAACTCCCTCTCCCTCCCTCCCCAGCATGACAGCATAATGCAGCTCCCTCTCCCTCCCTACCCAGCATGACAACATTATGCAGCTCCCTCTCCATCCCTCCCCAGCATGACAGCATAATGCAGCTCCCTCTCCCTCCCTCCCCTGCATGACAGCATAATGCAGCTCCCTCTCCCTCCCTCCCCAGCATGACAGCACCCTGAAGTTCCTTAATGAGTTGGGCTCCAGACTTATTGAAACTACCAGAGACTCCAGGGCATCGATCTACTATTTACAAGACAACCAATTGGGAGATGATGGTAAGGGAAGGCGAAAGACATCAGGTAGATTTTTACAGAACTTAATTTGGTTGGGACACAAAGACAGGCTGGAAGGGTGAGGTATGAGGATCTGGTAGGGTGGAATATGAGGGACTGGAATGGTAGGGTATGAGGGATTAACCGGGTAGGGTATGAGGGACTAACAGGGTAGGGTATGAGGGACTAACAGGGTAGGGTATGAGGAACTAGAAGGGTAGGGTATGAGGACTGGCAGGGTGGGGCATAAGAGACTAACAAAACTGGGTAGAAGGGTGTGACAATCTCCTCTTTTACACTAATCACGCCACACGTTCTCCCTAAGTCATCAAAAAATATACATTTGTCATGGTGTTCAAAAATTCCTCTTTTACCAACACAAGCTCTCGTTCTTGTAGCCATTGTGATTTAGGCTGAGGGGATAGAGAGATATAGTGAAAGAAGTAGGAACAGATAAAGAGAATGACAGTCATAGATATGAGGATATAATAATTGTGGAAGGGGAAGGAAAGAGGAGGTGGAGATAGTGGTAGAGGAAGCAGGGAAGGAGAGTAGGGGAGAGAGAGTGATGATATATTAAGGTTAATAGAGACAAGGGGGGATAGGATAGGTAAAGAGGATACGACAGGGCAGATTTAATCTAATATCATGGGTAAGAGATGGCAGGAAACCTAGTGAGTGAGTGAGTGGGACAACCATTGATCGTGATCACGCCCCAGTCCACAAGATCGTACACACAAGATAGTCAAAGGAACAGAGGGAACATATTCGGTTTGTTGTCGAACACTTGAATCAAAGGAGCAATAAGTTATTACTGAGTCACTGCACGTTGACTACATATTATAGTGTTTGTAAAGATCTTTCTTGTTACACTGGTCGAGAAGATCAGATAGCGACCGTACCTGAGCTGTGGCCCATATCTACAGATCCTCGACCATATTAGTTGGTAAAATTGTCTTCGTTTTCTTTGGTGAGTGATCGTGTATTTCCAGATGTAATTACTGAAATGTGTTCAGTGTCTCCAGCAGGACCCGGCTGTACTCTCTTATTGCTGGGACCTCTATCAATCTGCCTACACGAATATCAATAAGACCCGTTTCAACTTCTCTACAAACTTTAAGAGCGTTCGGTCGAGGAGTTCAGGTACGAAAAAAGTATGTTAAGTGAGAATAAATAACACGAGGCCAGTCAGTGTGTCAAAACAAGGTCGGGCCCACATCAACTGGCAATATAATCACATAAGGCGGATCATGACGATAACACATTTGTGCTTATTGTTTCATCAAAGTACTTAGGCAACATGTTAAATCTATTGTTTGTGTGAAAGTAAAAGGAGAAGCTGTACATGTTGATCCACAGTTCCTGTTTCAACATCTAACAAAAGCATCAGGGAGAG
>NW_024735530.1:0-13967 GCF_018991925.1 Homarus americanus | reverse complement strand
TTTCGGAGCTTGACCAGCACGTGGTATTGGTATTATTATCTCGACTTGATTATATGTTACAAATTCACTTGTGAGTTTTTCAATGTTTTGTTTTGTATAATATTTACTTATTCTAAGCTAAATGTTAACAAATAAATGACTTAAATAATACGAAAACAAACAAATAAAAGCGGAACTCCAACCTAATATATAATGTATGTTACACTAAATAGGGATAATTGGCCATTAGTGATAACTTTTATGTATTTATCTTTTCTAGAAGCTTTTGACTGGCCATAAACGGTCCCGTAGATCATAAATATACATATAAATGAATACCTTCATGCATAATGTAACCTGCCCAGACCTAACCTAACTTAACCCAACGCAATTCAGCCTTGTTGTTGTTCTCCTCCTCCTCCTCCTCCTCCTCCTCCTCCTCCTCCTCCTCCTCCTCCTCTGCATTATATCATCATCAACTAAATTAAAATTCAAACGCCTTAACCTTACACACTGTGACCCTGGGTTGGAGAGGGGGGATGGGGGAGGGCGGGGGAAGACTCACCTAAATCACCCAGCAGGCGCTTTGTGACACCCAACAAGTGACCTTTTAGTGGGGGCAGTTTTCTCGCCAGATCTAGACCATTGGGCAGTGTTAACCCCCAAAGGTCACCGAGGCAGGAGTGACCTTTGGGAAGTTTTTGGATTATAAATAGTGTTGTAGGAGGTGGTGGTGGAGGTGGTAGGTTAGTGAAGTCCTTGGTGGTGGTGGTTTGTTGAAGAGGGTCTGTTTTTTTATTGTGTTTATGTTTGTTTGATTGTTTTTATGTATGTTTGTTTGTTTTATTGTTTGTTTGTATGTTTTATTGTTTGTTTGTTTTGTTTTATTCTTCGTTTGACCGTTTTATTGTTTGTTTGATTGTTTGTTTGTTATATTGTTTCTTGGTATGTTTGTTTGTTTTATTGTTTTTCTTTGTTTTATTGTTTGTTTTTTAGAATGATGTTTTTTGTGGTGTCATTATTGTTTGTGTTGTGTTGTTGCTTGCTTGTTTGTTTGTGATGTGTTGTTTGTTTGTGGTTGGTGTGTGTGTGTGAGAGAGAGAGAGAGAGAGAGAGAGAGAGAGAGAGTATCAACACAATTTCCATACCAAATATTTACCAACAACTTTGTCATAACGTAACAGTGAGCCAGGGACTCTCTCTCTCTCTCTCTCTCTCTCTCTCTCTCATGATAAAAAAACTGATCGACTTGTACCAGTGGTTCTTGTTTGTGTTTTAATTGTTAATTTAATACAACTTTTTATCTTATTTCTAATTTCTACTGTTGTTCCAGCCACAGTGTTGTATTGTTAATAATAACAATAATAATAATAATAATAATAATAATAATAATAATACGGTAATAATAATAATAAAAATAATGATGATAATAATAATAATTGAGACGGTAATTATTAAAATATGGAGGCAGGAAGAGGAAGAGGGAAGGAATGATGATAGTTGAGAAGATGACAATAGTAGTGATAATGCTGGTTGTGGTAGTGATGGTAATATTATACACGTAACAATAATGGTTGCCCTTCGTGTACGAGGATGGCCGGCTCTAGAGCAACGTTGGCATGAATTTGTTTAAGGTGTTAGAATCTGTCGCCAACACCACAACCACACCCTAAGATAACGAGTTGTATGACCCAGTTTCAATAAATAGTCCGAGAAGACCGGACAACTCGGCAACTGCACTGGCTAACCATTATTCCAGAATAAGATCCGCAAATCGATTAACATCCAGGTTCCCATTTACTGGTAAATAGAAAGCCAAATGACTTAAAAAAAAAATGCTCATAGTTTCGCTCTGTCCGGGAATCGAACAGGGGTCCACTCGCTTTCAAGGCGAGCATGCTGACTATTACACCACAGGTTGCCAAAAAATCGTTTAGTAAAAAAATTTTTTTTTTTTTTTTTCGTGCTGGTCAAGCCCCGACCAGAGGTTAGCTAGACCCCCGGACAACTCTTTCGGAGCTTGACCAGCACGTGGTATTGGTAATATTATCTCGACTTGATTATATGTTACAAATTCACTTGTGAATTTTTCAATGTTTTGTTTTGTATAATATTTACTTATTCTAAGCTAAATGTTAACAAATAAATGACTTAAATAATACAAAAACAAACAAATAAAAGCGGAACTTCACCTAATATATACTGTATGTTACACTAAATAGGGATAATTGGCCATTAGTGATAACTTCTATGTATTTATCTTTTCTGGAAGCCTTTGACTGGCCATAAACGATCCTGTAGATCATAAATATACATATAAATGAATACCTTCATGCATAATGTAACCTGACCAGACCTAACCTAACTTAACCTAATCTAGCCTAACCTAACTTAACCTAATCTAGCCTAACCTAACTTAACCTAATCTAGCCTAACCTAACCTAACGTAACCTAACGTAATCTAGCCTTCTTGTTGTTGTTGTTGTTGTTGTTGTTGTTGTTGTTGTTGTTGTTGTTGTTGTTGTTGTTGTTGTTGTTGTTGTTGTTGTTGTTGTTGTTGTTGTTGTTGTTGTTGTTGTTGTTGTTGTTGTTGGCCTCTGCTTTATATCATCATCAACTAAATTAAAATTCAAACGCCTTAACCTTACACACTGTGACCCTGGGTTGGAGAGGGGGGATGGGGGAGGGCGGGGGAAGACTCACCTAAATCACCCAGCAGGCGCTTTGTGACACCCAACAAGTGCGTGGGGGCAGTTTTCTCGCCAGATCTAGACCAGTGGGCAGTGTTAACCCCCAAAGGTCACCGAGGCAGGAGTGACCTTTGGGGAGTTTTTGGATTATAAATAGTGTTGTAGGAGGTGGTGGTGAAGGTGGTAGGTTAGTGAAGTCCTTGGTGGTGGTGGTTTGTTGAAGAGGGTCTGTTTTTTTTATTGTTTTTATGTTTGTTTGGTTGTTTTTATGTATGTATGTTTGTTTTATTGTTTGTTTGTTTTGTTTTATTCTTCGATTGTTCGTTTTATTGTTTGTTTGTTTGATTGTTTGTTTGTTTTATTGTTTGTTGGTATGTTTGTTTGTTTTATTGTGTTTATGTGTGTTTTCTAGAATGATGTTTTTTGTGGTGTCATTATTGTTTGTGTTGTGTTGTAGCTTGCTTGTTTGTTTGTGATGTGTTGTTTGTTTGTGGTTGGCGTGTGTGTGTGTGTGTGTGTGAGAGAGAGAGAGAGAGAGAGAGAGAGAGAGAGAGAGTATCAACACAATTTCCATACCATATATTTACCAACAACTTTGTCATAACGTAACAGTGAGCCAGGGACTCTCTCTCTCTCTCTCTCTCTCTCTCTCTCTCTCTCTCTCATGATAAAAAACTGATCGACTTGTACCTGTGGTTCTTGTTTGTGGTTTCATTGTTAATTTAATACAACTTTTTATCTTATTTCTAATTTCTACTGTTGTTCCAGCCACATGTTGTATTGTTAATAATAATAATAATAATAATAATAATAATAATAATAATAATAAAAATAATAATACGGTAATAATAATAATAAAAATAATGATGATAATAATAATAATTGAGACGATAATTATTAAAATATGGAGGCAGGAGGAGGAAGAGGGAAGGAATGATGATAGTTGAGAAGGTGACAATAGTAGTGATAATGCTGGTTGTGGTAGTGATGGTAATATTATACACGTAACAATAATGGTTGCCCTTCGTGTACGAGGATGGCCGGCCCTAGGGCCACCTAGGCGTGAATTTGCTTAAGGTGTTAGAATCTGTCGCCAACACTACAACCACACCCCAAGTTAACGAGTTGTATGACCCAGTTTCAAGAAATAGTCCGAGAAGACCGGACAACTCGGCAACTGCACTGGCTAACCATTATTCCTGAATAAGATCCGCAAATCGATTAACATCCAGGTTCCCATTTACTGGTAAATAGAAAGCCAAATGACGTAAAAAAAAATGCTCATAGTTTCACTCTGTCCGGGAATCGAACAGGGGTCCACTCGCTTGCAAGGCGAGCATGCTGACTATTACACCACAGGTTGCCAAAATCACGTTTAGTAAAAAAATTTTTTTTTTTTTTTCGTGCTGGTCAAGCCCCGACCAGAGGTTAGCTAGACCCCCGGACAACTCTTTCGGAGCTTGACCAGCACGTGGTATTGGTTATCATCTCGACTTAATTATATGTTACAAAGTCACGTGAGTTTTTCAATGTTTGTTTTTAAATATTTGCTTATTCTAAGCTAAATGTCGACAAATAAATGACTTAAATAATACGAAAACAAACAAATAAAAGTGGAACTCCACCTAATACATACTGTATGTTACACTAAATAGGGATAATTGGCCATTAGTGATAACTTCTATGTATTTATCTTTTCTGGAAGCTTTTGACTGGCCATAAACAATCCTGTAGATCATAAATATACATATAAATGAATACCTTCATGCATAATGTAACCTGACCAGACCTAACCTAACCTAACCTAATCTAGCCTAACCTAACGTAATCTATTCTTCTTCTCCTTCTAAAATACTACACTAACATCATCACTATAACACTACACTAACATCATCACTACAACACTACACTAACATCATCACTATAACACTACACTAACATCATCACTACAACACTACACTAACATCATCACCATAACACTACACTAACATCATCACTACAACACTACACTAACATCATCACTACAACACTACACTCAACATCATCACTACAACTCTACACTAACATCATCACCACAGCACTACACTAACATCATCACCACAACACTACACTAACATCATCACTACAACACTACACTAACATCATCACTACAACACTACACTAACATCATCACTACAACTCTACACTAACATCATCACTACAGCACTACACTAACATCATCACATCACTAACACTACACTAAACATCACTAACACTCACTAACACTACACTAACATCATCACTACAACACTACACTAACATCATCACTACAACACTACACTAACATCATCACTACAACTCTACACTAACATCATCACTACAGCACTACACTAACATCATCACTACAACACTACATAAACATCATCACTACAACTCTACACTAACATCATCACTACAGCACTACACTAACATCACTACAGCACTACACTAACATCATCACTACAACACTACATAAACATCATCACTACACTCTACACTAACATCATCACAATAAGACAACGCTAACATCATCACTACAACTCTACACTAACATCATCACTACAGCACTACACTAACATCATCACTACAACACTACATAAACATCATCACTACAACTCTACACTAACATCATCACTACAACACTAACATCATCACAATAAGACAACATTAACATCATCTCTACAACACAACACTAACATCTTCACTACAACACTAACATCATCACAGTAAGACAACATTAACATCATCACTACAACAGAACACTAACATCATCACTACAACACAACACTAACATCATCACTACAGCACTAACATCATCACTACAACAGAACACTAACATCATTGCTACAACACAACACTAACATCATCACTACAACACTAACATCATCACTACAGCAGAACACTAACATCATCTCTACAACACAACACTAACATCATCGCTACAACACAACACCAACATCATCACTACAACACTAACATCATCACAATAAGACAACATTAGCATCATCACTACAACAGAACACTCTCATCATTACTATAGCACAACGATTTATGGACCAAAATTCCAACCCCAATATATTTCTGGACAGTCGAATTTTAAGTTGAGGTCCCTGAGTAAACTGCTTACTTCTCACAGCAGCTGAAGATGAGCCAAGTCCGACGCGAAAACAACTTCAAAGGGAAGGAAGGATTTATCTCCTTCTTCTCCCAGAATGTTACTTTTACTCATGATAAATCAGACATAATAATAAAAGATGATTTGTTACGAAAATATAAAAAGTACTGTCTTCACCACGACCTCGTCCAGGCATCTACAATAAATATTGGACGGTATCTAGGAATGTTGGGAGTGAGACCCTCCGTCCGAATCGGGGGATCAAAAGGTATAAGTCAAAAATATTGTTACCCAGGAATAACTTTCCAACCTCTTACCGAGGGGGTCACCCGGTCCTCGTCCTCCGCCGGCAAAGTGCAAGATTACAAAATTAAATTGAAAAAAAGAACCAGAAGATCTGTTGAAGCGAATGAGCACTCCTTCGACCATTATGCCACACCTGACCAGGCCACGCCAGACCAGTTCCAGAGTGACATTGATAACATGATGACGGATTACTTTATCGAAATTATAAATGATATACTCCATCAACAGTGAATCTGATTAATCTTCAGCTGCAACTGCAATGTTTAATGCATTTATTTTAAGCAATAAAAGTTATTCATTAATATTTACTTTAATTTCCCTTGACTAAAATACTGTGTCACGATTATCAGTGATTTTTTCCTTCAAATTAACTCACAAGTAGATATAATTTATTAAAAAAAACTGTTCAACACTTACAGTATAAACAAGATAAAAAGAGACACACAGAAAGTTAGATAAACAAAATTCTGAACGTTACTGCGATCCAGCGAGGTTCATTTGTTTTCTACACTGAAATCCGGCAAGACAAATAATTATCTAACCACAGTGTGTTAAAAATAGTTCTCTGTAATGTATATGATCTGTTTCACCTCCGTCATTATATCTACTTGGTGCTCTCTTGGAGGTCACCAATTTATGCCTGAACTTACTCGATTTTATTTATTTTTTCTATACAGGTATTTAGGATTAGTTAGACCAGGGACTCTTAACCTGTGGTCCATGGCCTATTTGCCATTGGTCCACACAAAGATAAATATAAATCAAACATACAAAGTAACTTTTACTTATTTTATATTATGAAAAAGTCCTCGTTTTAATTTTGAAGATTTTTTATTCAGTCGAAGTTTTTATTGTGTATGTATGTATGTATGTATGTATGTATGTTTGTTTGTTTACGCCATTTGCCTCTGTCTACCCAGCAGTAATTGGGAACCTGGATGTAAATCGATTTGCGGTTCTTGTTCCGGAGTAATGGTTAGCCAGTGCAGTTGACGAGTTGTCCGGTCTTCTCGGACTATTCCTTGACACTGGGTCATGCAGCTCGTTAACATAGGGTGTGGTTGTTGTGTTAGCGACAGCTTCTACACGTTAAACAAATTCACGCCTAGGTGGCTCTAGGGGCAACCATTATGTAGTGTGTGTGTGTGTGTGTGTCACACTTCAACCATTCACACAAATATGAAAACAAATAATCAACATGAAGGTCATACATTGTCTTACTTATACTTGTCCGGTCCTTATCTGCGGTACAACACACTGAGCTTCATTTCGAGTAGTGTCAATAATAAAAAAAACTATCATAAGAAGCTTTCATTACAGTTCTTTGAGGTTCATGAGTCTCAAGACTTGTCGCAGTGCCCCCACAGCTGCCCAAGACCACTGTGCCACGTCCTCCCTCTTGTAAGACCTATGGTCTCACCACCACTACACGGGCCAACCACCCTACTTCACTGCTGTGGGTTGTCCCTGTATGGGAAGGGGAGGTAAGTCACTACCTGAGAGGGAGTTAGTGTATCCAACACTGCAGTGTTTGTCCCGCCGTCTATTTGCAACATTGCAAGACGTTACACAGCGGCAGACCTCAGTGATTTTTGCCGACAATTACCCAACAGAGGCCACAATGGGCTGACAGGTCCATTGTGAGCTGTGTCAATTTGGTAAGAGATTCGGTTGCAGTGAGGAGGTTGTTGGGGCGACCACCGCCTCGTGCACGGCTCCTGTCTCCTGTTGGCCGCCTACTCATGAAACATTTACTGTACTGTTTAACTCGGTTATGTTAATATGGTGGAGGAGGAACCTTTTGTCCAACTTACACAACTTAGCTTTTATTCGTAATTAACAAGAGGATAATAATAATGAGTGTCTTATAAGTAATGATGGAACAATTAAAATACATGTCTCGAAATTATATATAAATATTATATTTGTATGTGTGTGTGTGTGTACCTATTATATAGCGAACTCAGATCACGTTGACGTAATGATAAAAATAAACAAATTCCCTTGTTTACAGTAGCTGGGTGATGATGTCACAGGCCATAAGGTGCGGGTAGTAGGGTTAAGTGGCTCACCTCCGCCTTATCGAGAGTGGTCACGGGGGAGGGGTTAAGTGAGGGAGAGAAGAGAGATAGAATAGAGAGGGTAACCTGAGTGGTAGAGAAGTGGAACGGAAGAGGAGGCAAACGAGTTTTTTTTAGTTTAACAAATTTATTGACAAAGCTTGGAATACAGTTTGCCTATTCTGAGTAATTTAGTCAGGTCTTGACACTGAGGGTGGTATCACTTCTCACTGCCACGCAGGACAGAGGTTCATACACAAAGAAAGCATTATACGTGCGCGAGAGAACGAAGATACTTGAAGTGATCAGGAAAACGAACAACTGTGGTAAATCCTACGAGGAAAAGCGAGAAATTTTGTATAAGGAAAATAATAAGGTAATATGAGTGAAACATATATGAATAAAAACACTCACAACATTAATTTAACGTGTTCGGTGTAAGACCTGTAATGAGTGAGGTTAGTGTCGGTGTCTTCCTGCCTTCCGTGTGGCCTGACTCACTAATGACACACACACACACACACACACACACACACACACACACACACACACACACACACACACACGGAGATTCAAACATTCCATACAGGGCACATAAACACCGGAGAAAGTTTAGTTATACCAATACGTGAACTGTTAACACCACCACCACTACGGAGATATCCCAAGATACTGGCTAATTAAGAGATCATGTCTGAGGGTTGGCGACCATGGCCCACCACCCCACACGTATGCAAGTCTTCCCAGATTGTGTTTCTGTCTTGGGTTCCAGCTTTTAACACAACCATTCATCCACCCTACTCTCTGACTTCCCCTGGTCCTTTTTCCTTATATTTCATCCAATAATACCGACTAAAAACACTAACAAATTCTACAGTACAATACGAAACAGTTTCACGATTATACCCCGGGATTTCTATCATCTAAGAGGCGCACTACAGAGTCAGTAATCGGCCTGTAGGTCTTGATGTATGGTCTCTGTACTTGAGTGGGAGTGGCAGCTGGGGACCAGAGCACTGATAAGTGTGTGCTACACCTGACAGGAGGCATTGGTTGAGGTGGTTGGTACTGGTCTGCTAAGTCAGCCAAGATAAGGTCAAGGGTATTTTGACCGTGTGTGGGGAAGTTCACAACTTGTGATAGTGATAGCTGGTCCTGGATATCAGTGGTGTCAATTTCATTATAATCCCCACATAATACAAACTTAGCACATGGGTACCTAACTCTGAGGTGGTCTGAGGTGGTGATGAGATGATTGATAAGAGTGTCTCTGGTGGGTGAGCGAGGCGGATGGTATGCCACACAGATTATGATGGAAGCAGTGTGGTGCGGGTGGGCCCGTGGCACAACACGTACCCATAATGCTTCCACATCTGCTGGGACTTGAACATCCAGGCGTGACGGGCGTAGGTCATCTTGACAGAAGAGGGCAACGCCCCCTCTGCGTCTATGTGAACGAAGGTGATGAAAGAGTTGATATCCCTCAATATGACACGTTTCAGGCACAATTTGCCAAGCCTCACATATGGCAACGACGCTCGCGGCGGCTGACCTGACTGTAGTTGCCAGCTCGTCAAACTTGTTAGCTAGGGAAGTGACGTTAGATAGCAGTAGAGACGGGAGATCATACCATATCCGTGGAACTTCAGTGTAGTGGTACCGTCTGTCAGGGGTGGATTTCTCCGGTTTCCTAGTGGAGGTTACGGTCTTAATGGGCTTATGTGTATGACGGCCTTGTCTACGGCTCCGCGCGTGGAATATGTTCAGTGACTTTTGAGTCGTGCGATAACACTGCCATCAGGATAACCGTTCCCACGCTTTAGATGGTACAGAGTGTATGTGTGTGTGTATTACAAAGTGTGCAGCTTGTTAGTCACACACACACACACACATACAGGACCTCTTTACACTATAACCACAGCCATACCAAAACCACCCCCACACCACATCCATACCAAAACCACCACCACTCCACCACACCATAACCACTACTATACCACCACCACACCACAACCACCACACAACCACCACCACACCATAACCACTACTATACCACAACCACCACACAACAAATACCACCACATAAATACTACCACTACACCACAACCACCACTACACCACAACCACCACCACACCACGCCACAACCACCACCACACCACAACCACCACCACACCACAACCACTACACAACAAATACCACCACATAAATACACCACTACACCACAACCACCCTACACACAACCACCACCACTACATCACACCACACAACCACCACCCACCATAACCACCGTCTTCCCCAACCACCACACAACAGAATACCCACCACATAAATACCACTACACCACAACCACCACTACACCACAACCACCACCACACCACAACCACCACACCACAACCACCACACAACAAATACCACTACATAAATACTACCACTACACCACAACCACCACTACACGACAACCACCACCACACCACAACTACCACCGCACCACACACTAGATAATGAGGCAACTTTTTGCCCGAGTCGATAGTCTGTGATGTGTACGACTTTTAATTGTTGACATTTTAAGTGTTTATGTTGTATCACTCACACCACATACTGCCAGTGAGACGCTCTCGTGTTTAATAAATGGTTGCCCCTCGTGTAACGAGGATGGCCGGCCCAAGGGTCACCTAGGCGTGAATTTGTTTAAGGAGCGTGTCAAGGAATAGTGCGAGAAGACCGGGCAGTTCGCCAACTGTATCTGGCGAACCATTACCCCGGAATACGATTAGTAAATCTATTAACAATCAGGTTCCCAGCTTGCCCATAGTTTAACCATGCCGGGGGATCGAACCCAGGTCCGCTCGCTTGCGAGGCAAGCTTGCTTGACCATTACACCACAGATACGAACACGTACGGCTCACCTGAAGATTAGTCCCTGCAGTTTATTTTACCCTAAGATTAACCTCTAACACTTTTTGGGGAGATTAAGTTGGGTTGGGTTAGTTTAGATTAGATTAGGTTAGGTTTGATTATAATTAGGGTGGTTAATCTTAAGGTGAAATAGCTGGACGAATCTTCGTTGATCCCATACAGTCAAGTTAACAAAATGCAAGCTGTATGGGATTAGATTTAACTATTAATCTATGTACTGTTACCAAACCTAACATAATGTAACGTAACGTAATTTATAATGGAATAATACAAAAAAATTAAAACTTAAAACTAATGAAAAAATACAGCAAACGAAAAAGAAAAATGATTTATCGATGTATTATTATTATTATTATTATTATTATTATTATTATTATTATTATTATTATTATTATTTATTATAAGCCCTAGTACATCGAAATATTGTTACGCGTAAATCGGTTATGATATCTGCTATTATAAATTAATTAACGAATTTATATATTGTTACGGAGTACTATCTTATATATCGGTTCGGTAATATTAGAAAAGTGGGATCTTTTTAAGCGGAGTTTAAATGGCTGCCGGTGGACGTGTTGTTGTCAACTAGGGAAAGGATTTAAAGTGTAAGTTAACATGAACAACAGTGCCTTAGTGTGTGACTAAAAAGGATTAAAGTTTTTATGAGAATGCCAAGAAGAGACGACAGTGCTCTGATATACAGTAGAGTTTAGAATAAAAATGGTTGAAAACTTAGGAAGGATAGTCGTCTGGGCTCTGATTCGGTTGTTTGGGTAAGAGCGAAGTAATCATTAAATCCCTTTAATTAGAAATGAACAGTACAAAATAAATGGGAATGCTTTCTATCGGCGGTTCAGAAACAGTTGCATTCCAAATAACAAGATGTATATAAAACTGCCGACAGCGGTGCTCTGAGGGAAGATAATGCACCAAGTCTGTAAGAAAGTTCACCTGACCATGACATCAGCCCGCAGTGTCTGCCTCTAACGCCCTGGTATGTTATAGTCCAATGAATCAAGGGATCATTGCACATTTGAAAGCCCAACACGCCAAAGCCTCTTAATGGCATGTCAAATGCTGGGCAGGTGAAAGTGGTGATCTCGACGCTGCACGAGGCTACGATGGTACAATATTTATCACACCATCACTGAACCCCGAGTCCTAGTCAGACGTTACACAAGCTACAGGTAATAGTGTTGTGGTGCAAACTATGGCCTTCAGTGGTAAATGAGTCAGAGGTTCACTGATTCAACTGTAGAAATCAAGTATCTTTGAAATAGTAAAATTGTTCCAGGGTTTGATGTCATGGACACCCAGGACTTAGATAATAAGCCTTGTGAAGTGTAAGAATCACATACAGCAGAGTTAGTTCACCCAGTTGTGGATGTGTTTTCCTAACTTTGCTGTTGGGGAAGTAAAGGTGGTCGAGTGTAGTATTGGTCACATTACCTTGTATACCTACAAAAAGCTTAACTCTCACTATGTTGTATCCATACTGACCTTAACAACTCGCCAGGCTTACTTGATCCACATTCACAAGAGAAGTCATTTTTCCCTGCCTTCGAACTGACTGACGAGGACACTAACCTGGCAAGGGGATTATAGGCACAAACCCACTTTAAGAGAAGTAAAAAACATGAATGACAAGTCTCTCGAGTCACTGAGGACCTGACCACCCACCACCAGCACCTGTACCACTTAGTCATACCGTAAGTGCAAACAGTCATTAGTGCATATTTTTGGCAACGATGTGTTTTTGGCCGCGGCCTTAATGACAACAGACAAAACGAACCAATTAAACCAAACCTAAAGATCTTGAGATATTTTAAAGTTGAATTTGGTTGGGTGGTTTTGCTTATCGTCATTATCAGTTTAGTCATGGTTAGACCAGAACCTACATCGTTGTCAGAAATTTGTCATGAATAATTCATTTTAGTAATTGTTAAGATCATTATCGCAGTCTTTAGCACCATGGTACCTGCAGTATCATACACTTATATTAAAACAAACTAAACCTACCTAATCTAACATTACCGAATATAACCGAACCTAACCTAACCTTACTTGGTAAAGATTCGAAAATGGTCACTTTATTGCATTTTCGTCGGAAATTTATATTTTTCGATTTTTTTATACTTTGAGATTTCACTTGAAAATTTAATTTTTATCGCACAGAGTGGGCAGGGCTTTGAGGTAAAGGGAAATCGTGAGGTAAAACACGCAAAATGCTGACGAAATTAAACCTAACCTAATTTAATTATACAGAAATGTTAGGAGTAATATTTAAGAACGGGTGCCCGGGTTAAGGAGCCAAGTTAGGAAACTTTCCAATAGAAGAAAACTTCTTCAGTTTAATTAAGAACATCCCAAAAATGGCGGAGGAAATAAATTTTTACCAAATAAAAAAAAATGATCAAGAACCTAACCTCAGTCAATCAAGTGTACCGTCCCCATATATATGAGGGTTGGCGACCACAGTCCTCCACTCTAAACTTTCTCGGACTGTTTTTAACAATCCCCCAAAGATTTAATTTCATCATCCACCCCAGTCGTTGCCTTCCTCTGGCCCTCTTACCCTCAACTTTGCCCATTAATATTTCTGTTATTATCCCCTCGTTCCTAATTATATAACCAAAGTATCTCATTTTTTTATGTACAGTTGGGGACATTTCCGACTTGTACACTCAGCGTTGTCAATCCATTCTTTCCGTGAGGTGTGAACCCCTGCGAGTATATGAACGTGAATCTGAAGCCTCTAAGTTACTCGGTGAGACATGAGGTGCACACAGTAGCCTGGGACCACAATGATATAATTTGTCTCCATACATGTGCCCGGCAACGTTGACATAGATAATTAGTGTAGTATGGACGCTTTTCATTCA